>NW_027011123.1:0-26110 GCF_036934945.1 Oncorhynchus masou masou | reverse complement strand
ACTGGTATAATGTTATATATGCCTACTATATACAGACTGGTATAATGTTATATATGCCTACTATATACAGACTGGTTTAATGTTATATATGCCTACTATATACAGACTGGTTTAATGTTATATATGCCTACTATATACAGACTGGTTTAATGTTATATATGCCTACTATATACAGACTGGTTTAATGTTATATATGCCTACTATATACCGACTGGTTTAATGTTATATATGCCTACTATATACCGACTGGTTTAATGTTATATATGCCTACTATATACAGACTGGTATAATGTTATATATGCCTACTATATACAGGCTGGTTTAATGTTATATATGCCTACTATATACAGACTGGTTTAATGTCATATATGCCTAATATATACAGACTGGTTTAATGTTATATATGCCTACTATATACAGGCTGGTTTAATGTTATATATGCCTACTATATACAGACTGGTTTAATGTTATATATGCCTACTATATACAGGCTGGTTTAATGTTATATATGCCTACTATATACAGACTGGTATAATGTTATATATGCCTACTATATACAGACTGGTATAATGTTATATATGCCTACTATATACAGGCTGGTTTAATGTTATATATGCCTACTATATACAGACTGGTTTAATGTTATATATGCCTACTATATACAGACTGGTTTAATGTTATATATGCCTACTATATACAGACTGGTATAATGTTATATATGCCTACTATATACAGACTGGTATAATGTTATATATGCCTACTATATACAGACTGGTTTAATGTTATATATGCCTACTATATACAGACTGGTTTAATGTTATATATGCCTACTATATACCGACTGGTTTAATGTTATATATGCCTACTATATACAGACTGGTTTAATGTTATATATGCCTACTATATACAGACTGGTTTAATGTTATATATGCCTACTATATACCGACTGGTTTAATGTTATATATGCCTACTATATACCGACTGGTTTAATGTTATATATGCCTACTATATACAGACTGGTATAATGTTATATATGCCTACTATATACAGGCTGGTTTAATGTTATATATGCCTACTATATACAGACTGGTTTAATGTCATATATGCCTAATATATACAGACTGGTTTAATGTTATATATGCCTACTATATACAGGCTGGTTTAATGTTATATATGCCTACTATATACCGACTGGTTTAATGTTATATATGCCTACTATATACCGACTGGTTTAATGTTATATATGCCTACTATATACAGACTGGTATAATGTTATATATGCCTACTATATACAGGCTGGTTTAATGTTATATATGCCTACTATATACAGACTGGTTTAATGTCATATATGCCTAATATATACAGACTGGTTTAATGTTATATATGCCTACTATATACAGGCTGGTTTAATGTTATATATGCCTACTATATACAGACTGGTATAATGTTATATATGCCTACTATATACAGACTGGTATAATGTTATATATGCCTACTATATACAGACGGGTTTAATGTTATATATGCCTACTATATACAGACTGGTTTAATGTTATATATGCCTACTATATACCGACTGGTTTAATGTTATATATGCCTACTATATACAGACTGGTTTAATGTTATATATGCCTACTATATACAGACTGGTTTAATGTTATATATGCCTACTATATACCGACTGGTTTAATGTTATATATGCCTACTATATACCGACTGGTTTAATGTTATATATGCCTACTATATACAGACTGGTATAATGTTATATATGCCTACTATATACAGGCTGGTTTAATGTTATATATGCCTACTATATACAGACTGGTTTAATGTCATATATGCCTAATATATACAGACTGGTTTAATGTTATATATGCCTACTATATACAGGCTGGTTTAATGTTATATATGCCTACTATATACAGACTGGTATAATGTTATATATGCCTACTATATACAGACTGGTTTAATGTTATATATGCCTACTATATACAGACTGGTTTAATGTTATATATGCCTACTATATACAGGCTGGTTTAATGTCATATATGCCTACTATATACAGACTGGTTTAATGTTATATATGCCTACTATATACAGGCTGGTTTAATGTTATATATGCCTACTATATACAGACTGGTTTAATGTTATATATGCCTACTATATACAGGCCAACACTGGAATTTCAATCAACCCTGCTGCCAGTGAACCAAGTCAGGCAAATGCCTGTGAATCTTAAATGTGGCACGGACAGCTCCAGTGAACATGATGAATGGCCCTGTGCTGAGCTGCGTTCCACTGCTGTCACAGTTTGCCAGTTGGATGGCTGACCTGATGGACTAATAGGAACAGACAAAGTCTGGATTGTGGCTGTTAGCTACACTACAGCACAGCACAACTGTTGGTTAGGAGTTATAAAATATTCTACTCACATGTTCATCTCTTCAGGGGTACTGAATGGAGGGTAAACACAGAATTGATTACACCAGGCACTACTTACTGCCTCCTGTCAATGCTGGTGAGCATCAATCAGATTTTTTTAAGTGTATCAATCAGGTATTAAGAGGATCTTTCTATGTTTTCAAGGAGGAAGATAAAAAAAGATGGACACTGTCCTGATGCGAACACCAGTAGACAACTTTCTACGATGAGATTGTTTGCTCTGCTGTGCTTCTCTCGTGATCAGCTGCTGTGTTCACATACAGTAGTGCGTCTCTTTAGAAATATGTACAACCCTTCCCTTCACATAAAGTCTACACATAATGGCTTGTTCCCATCTTTTGGCCACTGTGCTTCTAAGTTTGTTCAAAGCTCTGAAAATACATCTGTGAAATTCAACACTGCTCCAGCCTTTACACTTTCTTACCAGCTGTACTACCCTCATGAAAAAGTAATACTTAATTACTACACAAAGCCTATTGGTGCAGTAGTGACTATGTAGAGACTTGTAGGGACTGTGTAGTGAATATGTAGTTTATGCCGTACTCAAGACACACAAGTAGAGTTGTGTAGTGCTCAGCAGGAAAACAGTAGTGTTTCCATTAGTAATCAGGTGGAGATTTTTACTACTTGATGTTGGTAGTAAATAAGTAGCCACAGCACTACAGCCAGACAACACCAGAAGAAATTGGTTGTTGTTAGCTAGCTACTGTTTTGACAATCAGGAATGTAATCATGGTGATCTTCCATCCATCATCAGGTCTTTCATAGCCCTTATGACGGCACCATCTATACGTTTAACTTTCCTTTATGTTTCATGAATATAAGTACTTTCATATTGTTCAGCCATGTAACCTCGGCAAAAAGAAACGTCCCTTTTCAGGACCCTGTCTTTCAAAGATCATTTGTAAAAATCCAAACAACTTCACAGATCTTCATTGTAAAGGGTTTACACACTGTTTCCCATGCTTGTTCAATGAACCATAAACAATTAATGAACATGCACCTGTGGAACGGTCGTTAAGACACTAACAGCTTACAGACGGTAGGCAATTAAGGTCACAGTTATGAAAACTTAGGACACTAAAGGGGTCGTTCTACTGACTCTGAAAAACACCAAAAGAAAGAAGCCCAGGGTCCCTGCTCATCTGCGTGAACGTACCTTAGGCATGCTGCAAGGAGGCATGAGGACTGCAGATGTGGCCTGGGCAATTCATTGCCATGTCCGTACTGTGAGACGCCTAATACAGCGCTACAGAGAGACAGGACGGACAGCTGATCGTCCTCGCAGTGGCAGACCACGTGTAACAACACCTGCACAGGATCGGTACATCCAAACATCACACCTGCGGGACAGGTACAGGATGGCAACAACAACTGCCCAAGTTACACCAGGAACGCACAATCCCTCCATCAGTGCTCAGACTGTCCGCAATAGGCTGAGAGAGGCTGGACTGAAGGCTTGTAGGCCTGTTGTAGGCAGGTCCTCACCAGACATCACTGGCAACAACATTGCCTATGGGCACAAACCCACCGTCGCTGGACCAGACAGGACAGGCAATAAGTGCTCTTCACTGACGAGTCGCGATTTAGTCTCACCAGGGGTGATGGGCGGATTCGCGTTTATTTTCGAAGGAATGAGCGTTACACAAAGGCCTGTACTCTGGAGCGTGATCGATTTGGAGTTGGAGGGTCCATCATGGTCGGGGGCAGTGTGTCACAGCATCATCGGACTGAGCTTGTTGTCATTGCAGGCAATCTCAACGCTGTGCGTTACAGGGAAGACATCCTCCTCCCTCATGTGGTACCCTTCCTGCAGGCTCATCCTAACATGACCCTCCAGCATGACAATGCCACCAGCCATACTGCTCATTCTGTGCGTAATTTCCTGCAAGACAGGATGTCAGTGTTCTGAAGAACCTTGATGCTCTGAAGAACCTTGAGAAGAACCTTGATCTCAATCCCATTGAGCACGTCTGGGACCTGTTGGATCGGAGGATGAGGGCTAGGGCCATTCCCCCCAGAAATGTCTGTGAACTTGCCTTTGATGAAAGAGTGGGGTAACATCTTACAGCAAGAACTGGCAAATCTGGTGCAGTCCATGAGGAGGAGATGCACTGCGGTACTTAATGCAGTTAGTGGCCACACCAGATACTGCCTGTTACTTTTGATTTTGAACCCCCCTTTGTTCAGGGACACATTATTCCATTTCTGTTAGTCACATGCAGGCGGCAGGGTAGCCTAGTGGTTAGAGCGATGGACTAGTAACCGGAAGGTTGCAAGTTCAAACCCCAAATCTGTTGTTCCGCCCCTGAACATGCAGTTAACCCACTCTTCCTAGGCAGTCATTGAAAATAAGAATTTGTTCTTAACTGACTTGCCTAGTTAAATAAAGGTAAAATAAATTGAAATGCCTGTGGAACTTGTTCAGTTTATGTCTCAGTTGTTGAATCTTGTTATGTTCATACAAATATTTAAACGTTAAGTTTGCTGAAAATAAACGCAGTAGATAGTGAGAGGAAGTTTATATAAGACAAAATAGTATTGGGTTAAGCCTAGCTGTTTTCTAACCCCATTGAAATGTAACTATGTAGCCTTTGTTTTCCTCATGCTAGCTAATACTGTAAGTATCTGTGTTTGTATGCCAATATACAGTACAGTAGGTTCATATTGGTATACTTACCCATTCTACTTACCTCTTTTGACCTGTAGTCAAGGAGGCCCTCGACGTATGAAGATTGGAGGATTAACGTTGTTTATCAAATGTTTTTCAGTACCCAAAAAATATTCTGCAGTTACACACAACAGCTGAAATAGAGGGAATAGGCAGTTAAGTGCATTTCCCACTGCAGCAAAACGTAATCCCCTATGGAGAGGAGTGCATCACTGAGGAACTGCTGATTCATGGCCATTGGTTTGTAAGAGAACAACCTGAATGTTTGCAGACATATCTGCACCTCATCAGATATGTGGTTATGTGCCCAAGTCAATAGGCTTTTCAAAACTTTCCCACCCAATATTTGTTCGTTATAATGTTGTCAAAGTCTTGTGTTGGTAACAATCATAATTCAACAAATAATTACCTGTGTGTTCTACAGTATATACAAACCTCCCTCCACTCTCTACCATCTATCTTCTAAACTAAAGAGTGACTGAACGCATTGATTCCTCATCTGTTTCTCTGTTGCTCATTAAAGATGCACTTGGCAGAAATCGCTCCACCATTTTCTGGTTGCTATAATTCTAATAGTTTCCCTGTTATGTGACAAAACAAGCAAGTATAGAGTAGATAATCATTGTACCATATAAACCTATGTGAAACATCTTTTCCATAACCAAAAATATTGTATTTTCAGCTGTTCGAAGCTGGTGTACAAAACTGAAAATAAAAGACGGGGAAGCATATGCTGTAGAATAGATATCTACTGGTTCTTAAACTTGCTTTCAATGAGAATAACAGATCTATATCTTACATTCCTATGTAACTTTGATCAGGTTGCTGAAAAATTTGCAAATTGCAGATTTAAGAAAAATGGGATTTCAGTCTTGGGGGTGTGATTCAATGTTGGAGTTGTTTAAGTTTTGTCCCCCATGAGACGGCATATGAACAAAGCTATTATTAATTCCTTAAAATTGTCAGAATGAATCTAAGATAAATTCATTTTTATGTTTTTGCAGAGGTTTTAGTTGAGCAATTTTACATATTGTGACGGCGTTCTTCGTTTGTTGCAAGAGAGTCGGACCGAAATGCAGCGTGTTGGTTACTCATGTTGTTTAATGAAACAAATGACGAATACATGAAAATACTGAGACAAAATACAAAACAACAAAACGGAACGTGAATCCTAAGTACAGCCTATCTGGTGAAACTACACAGAGACAGGAACAGAACACCACAAATACACAGTGAAACCCAGGGCGATGAACACGGCCCCCATCAGAGAAGGGGGAATTCACTGTAATTTTGTTGATTGAGAACCGCCAGGCAGCCAAACCTAAACTAAACACACCCCTAATCAACCACAATCCCAATGCCTACAAAACCCCAATACGACAACACAATAACATAAACCCATGTCACACCTGGCCTGACCAAACTAATTATCTAAAACACAAAATACTAAGACGTATACTAATACTAATACAAAGCGTGACACATATTGTTAAGGTGTTTGGTGCAGTATTTCTCAAATAAAAAAATATGTTGGACAGAATCAAATCAAACAGTGAAATACTTACAGTTGAAATCAGAGTTTACATACACTTAGGTTGGAGTCAGTAAAACTCATTAAACCACTCTAGAATTTCTTGTTAACAAACTATAGTTTTGGCAAGTTGGTTAGGACATCTACTTTGTGCATGACACAAGGCATTTTTCCAACAATCGTTTACAGACAGATTATTTAACTTACAATTCACTGTGTTACAATTCCAGTGGGTCAGAAGTTTACATACACTAAGTTGACTGTGCCTTTAAACAGCCTTTAAAATTCCAGAAGATGATGTCATGGCTTTAGAAGCTTCTGATAGGCTAACTGACATAATTTGAGTCAATTGGAAGTGTAACTGTGGATGTATTTCAAGGCCTACCTTCAAACTCAGTGCCTCTTTGCTTGACATCATGGGAAAATCAAAATAAATCAGCCAAGACCTGAGAAAGAAAATTGTAGACCTCCACAAGTCTAGTTCATCCTTGGGAGCGATTTCCAAATGCCTAAAGGAACCATGTTAATCTGTACAAACAATAGTATGCAAGTATAAACACTATGGGACCAGCACAGCCATCATACCGCTCAGGAAGGAGACGCGTTCTGTCTCCTAGAGATGAACGTACTTTGGTGCGAAAAGTGCAAATCAATCCCAGAACAACAGCAAAGGACCTTGTGAAGATCCTGGAGGAAAGTGGTAAAAATAACTATATCCACAGTAAAACAAGTCCTATATCGACATAACCTGAAAGGCCGCTCAGCAAGGAAGAAGCCACTGCTCCAAAACCACCATTAAAAAAGCCAGACTACGGTTTGAAACTGCACATGGGGACAAAGATCGTACTTTTTTATCCTCTGGTCTGATGAAACAAAAATAGAACTGTTTGGCCATAATGACCACCATTATGTTTGGAGGAAAAAGGGGGAGGCTTGCAAGCCGAAGAACACCATCCCAACCATGAAGCACAGGGGGGCAGCATCATGTTGTGGGTGTGCTTTTCTGCAGGAGAGACTGATGCACTTCACAAAATAGATGACGTCATGAGATAGGAAAATTATGTGGATATATTTAAGCAACATCTCAAGACATCAGTCAGTCAGTCGCACATGGGTACTCCAAATGAACAATGACCCCAAGCATACTTCCAAAGTTGAGGCAAAATGGCTTAAGGAAAATAAAGTCAAGTTATTGGAGTGGCCATCACAAAGCCCTGACCTCAATCCTATAGAACATTTGTGGGCAGATCTGAAAAAGCGTGTGCGAGGAGGTCTACAAACCTGACTCATTACACCAACCCTGTCAGGAGGAATGGGCCAAAATTCACCCAACTTATTGAGGGAAGCTTGTGGAAGGCTACCCGAGACATTTGGCACAAGTTAAATCATTTAAAGGCAATGCTACCAAATACTAATTGAGTGTACATAAACTTCTGTGATGTGATGAAAGAAATAAAAGCTGAAATAAATAATTCTCTCTACTATTATTCTGACATTTCACATTCTTAAAATAAAGTGGTGATCCTAACTGACCTAAGACAAGGAATTTTTACTATGATTAAGTGTCAGGAATTGGGCCCTTCCCAATAATGCAGAGATAAAGAAATTAGAACATTTATAGAAAAGCAATAACACGTAATAATAAATACACAATGAGTAACAGTAACTTGGCTATATACACAATGTACCAGTACTGAGTCGATGTGCAGGGACACAAGATAATTGAAGTCAGTGGAGTAGAGTAATTAAGTCAAAATACTTGAAAGTACTATTTATTTTGTGGGTGGTATCTGTGTTTTACTTTACTAGTAATATTTTTGACAATGTTTACTTCATGACATTCCTAAAGAATATAATGTACTTTCAACTCATACATTTTCCCTGACACCCAAAAGAACTTGTTACATTTTGAATGTTTAGCAGGACAGGAAAATTGTCAAATTCACGCACTTATCAAGAGAACACATGGTCATCCGTACTGCATCTAATCTGGTGGACTCACTATACACAAGTGTATTGTTTGTAAATGTTGGAGTGCGCCCATGACTATCCGTAAATGTTCAAAACAAGTCCCATCTGCTTTCCTTATTATAAGGAATTTGAAATAATTTATACTGTTACTTTGATACTTAAGTATATTTAAAACCAAATACTTTTAGGCTTTTACTCAATTAGAATTTTACTGGGTGACTTTCACTTTTACTTGAGTCATTTTCTATGAAGAGAACAGTCTATAACTTGGGTGGCTCTAGTCTTCGAAAAAAACATGTTTTGTCTAAAAGACTCGTACATACCATAAATGGAACTTCTACAAGCACCTCTGTCCAACCACAAACCTCTTCCTGCAATACACACACAATCAGAAGCACAACATTTTTTAGAGAAACAAAAGTGATTTTCAGTCTGCACCAAGGTGTGTGCAGCTAAATGGCAACAGCCATGGAATCAATCAGTTGTTCGATATGTCTGGATCTACTGAAGGATCCAGTCACTATTCCCTGTGGACACAGTTACTGTATGGGCTGTATTAAAGACTGCTGGGATCAGGATGATCAGAAGGGGTGACCTGATCAGCTGTCCCCAGTACAGACAGACCTTCATCCCGAGGCCTGTTCTGAAGAAAAGCACCATGCTTGCAGAATTGGTGGAGAGTCTGAAGAAGACAGGACTCCAAGCTGCTCCTCCTGCTCACTATTATGCTGGACCTGGAGATGTGGTGTGTGATGTCTGCACTGAGAGAAAACTCAAAGCTGTTAAGTCCTGTCTGGTGTGTCTGGCCTCTTACTGAGAGACAGGTAAGGACAATCTGTAATCGCTGCTCACTTCGAAAATACCATTCATTACTGAATATTAGTGATTACTGTACAACATAGCTTGGAAGTCAGCCAACACCCAATCATCTAGCTATGCTAATATACACACTCATGTGATGTAACATTTACTGAGACAAAAAGAGTTGCATTGGCTCATTCAGGTAATACCTAGGCTTTGGGTTAGCAGGCTAATGCACGTTTCTGGCATGTAGGATACCCCGGATCGAACCCGATCTGTTACATGCATATAGACGCACACAGACACCTGCATTCCTTTTCCCCCATTATGCATAAACGGTGACCTATCATAAGGTTTGATATGTTTTCACTAAGACAATCACTTGTACAAAGGAACCATGGAAAGACATTTGCTTATCTGCAGAGCCAGCTGGGGAGGAACAGCAGAAATCCAAACAGAGAATCCAGAGGAGAGAGAAAGAGATACAGGAGGTGAGACACTCAAGGTGAGTGTTGACCATTTATATGTATTCACTTAGCAGATAGACCTTTCTAAATTGACTTACTCTTCCTAAACTAAACTGAGGTAAAACTGGATGTTTTGGGACATGCTGGGCCATGTTCCTTTCTGTTTGTCTTAACAGAACTCTGCACAAGACGCAGTGGAGGACAGTGAGAAGATCTTTACTGAGCTGCTCCGCTCCGTTGAGAGAAGGTACTCTGAGGTGAAGGAGCAGATCAGAGTCCAGGAGAAGGTTGAAGTGAGTCGAGATGAAGGACTCCTGAAGCAACTGAAGCAGGAGATGTATGAGCTCAGGAGGAGAGAAATTGAGCTGGAGCAACTCTCACACACAGAGGACAACATCCAATACCTCCAGGTGACATCACTGGTTCTTTGTCCACAGCATCAGGTGTACTGTTCAATGTGAGATTTTAGTTTTTCTCAACAATAATCTTGTCTGATCTGTCTCTGTAGAGTTTCCAGTCTTTTTTTGTCTCTCCTGGAACTGAAGCCTTACCCTGCATCACTGTCATGTTCAGAAAGCAGTCTCTGGACTGAAAAGACCAGTTGAAAACATCTGCTCTGGGGAAATATTCAACATCTCTGTAAAAGGTTGGTAACATAAACTATTTGGACAGTGGAGCTACAATTTGTACATTTGGCTCTATACTTGAGCATTTTGGGGTTGAGATGAAATATTTAATTAGGCGACAGTTCAGAATGTCACATATTATTTGAGGATATTTTTTATACATAAGGAATACCTAGGATAGGATAAGTAATCCTTCTCACCACCCCCCCCCCCCTTAATGATTTAGATGCACTATTGTAAAGTGGCTGTTCCACTGGATGTCAGAAGGTGAATTCACCAATTTGTAAGTCGCTCTGGATAAGAGCACATAAGTTTTAGAAATTAAAGGACTTGATGTATGTTGTCCCCCATTTAAATAACGTTTTCATAAGTATTTGGACAAATTCACAAGTTTAGCTTTGATTCCCACATATTCCAGAGCAGCAATGACTACATCAATCTTGTGCCTACAAACGTTTTGGATACATTTGCATTTTGTTTTGGTTGTGTTTCAGATTATGTTACGCCCAAAATAAATAGATAGTGAATAATTTATTGCGTCATTTTGGAGTCACTTATTGTAAAGAATACTTGATGTTTCTGTTTTCACTTCAACATTCATGTGGATGCTACCATGATTATGGATAATCATGAATGATAGTGAATAATGATGAGTGAGAAGGTTACAGAGGAACAAATATCATGCACCCCAAAAAAATGCACATTCATTTAGAAGTGTTCAGAAACAAGTGACTCCAAAATAGGAATGATACATTATTGTCCATTTAGTTCCTATTGGGCAAAATATAATCCGAAACACAACCAAAACAAACTGCAAATGCATCCAACAAGTTTGTAGAGTTACTAGCTTGATGTAGTCATACTGACACCGACACAGTGATTCACTTTGATAAGAATACAGACAAGCTATACATGACATGTTCAAGTAAGATTTTAAAATCACTGATCCGTATTTAACATGATCCCTTCACAGAACAGCGCAAACTGGCTCTAACCAGAATTGAAAAGAGGAGTGGGGAAGCCCCAGTGCACAACTGAGCAAAAGGACAAGTATATTAGAGTGTCTAGTTTGAGAAACAGACGCCTCACAAGTCCAACTGGCAGATTCATTAAATAGTACCAACAAAACACCAGTCTCAACGGCAGCAGTGAAGAGGTGACTCCAGGATGCTGGCCTTCTAGGCAGAGGGTGGGGAGGCTCCAGTGGGTGTAGCCGTGGGGCTAGCGGAGAGGTCCAGGGCAATTTCAAAGCCCCCAGGAAGACTTCCCGGGGCAGGCAAAGCTGACTACAGACAATGAGTGTGGCAGAACGGTTTCGAGCCCACAATGGCACCAGTAGACCAGTCAATCGAGGGATTGTATCGCTGGAGCCAAGAGAATCCAATACCACGGGAACCTGTGTAGACTCAATTAACAGGAATTGGATCATCTCGCTGTGGTTCCCTGACACTCGAAGGTTGATGGGGGTGGTATGGTGGGTGACCCGGCCTATAGAGCGCCCGTCCCAGCACTCTAACATTCATGGGAATGGAGAGGGTTGAGTGGGGATGCCCAGCTCGGGCCAGGGTAATGTCCATAAGACTCACATCGGCTCCGAGTTGATGAGTATCTGGAGAGACTTGGCCTGGTCCCCCACAGCAGGGTGGCATGGAGAGGGGGCGAGTAAGGGGAGAAGCAAAATTGTCCTTAAGACCCACCAGAGTACTCTTCCTACAAATGAGCTAGGTCTCCTGAAGGGAACAGGTAGACACATAACGACTGGCAGCACCGCAATACAGACAACTCTGGGTGTTAAGTCGCGTTTGGCTGTAGACCGCCCTAGCCCCTACCGAGCTGCATCGGCTCGGGAAGAGGTAAATCGACAGTCTTCGGAGGCTCTTGGAGGAACTTGGGTAGCTCGAATCCTCTCGGGGACTTCCGGAGTTCATCAGATGCAGGGTGGGATCGTTGGTGAGCGATGGGACATCTTCTCCCTCCTACATTCCCATAGACGTCCATTGATCCGGATGGTTAAGGCAATGAGTGATTCGAGATCTGTTGGTAGTTCCTGGGCTGCAAGCGTCCTTTACTTCTCTGATAATCATCACAAGAGCGTGTTGAACAGCGCTTCCAGGTTCCAGGCACCCTACGCTGCTAGTGTGCGAACTCCACCGCATAGTCTCTGCCACAATGAGGAGTCCTGTCGAAGCTGGAGTACCTTCCGGGCAGCCTCTCTCCCTGACACCGGAGCCTCAAACTTTATTCACCTCCACCCACGAAACCCTCCAGACTGAAGCATACGGCTGATTATTGTTCCCAAACAGCCACAGCCCAGGCAGGAGCCCTCCCGGACATCAGCGTGATGAGGTACGCTGTCTTAGAGCGGTCCGAGGGGAAGAAGGATGGCTGCAGCTCCCGAGGAACACTGACGGGATACCCCGACAGGTGCCCGACTCAAAGCACTCCAGGGGAGGTAGTGGTGTTCCCGAAACCGGGGTGACAACTCTGCTACCAGCCTGGTTACTGAGGGCTGGGAGGTTACAGTCGTGGTAGGCTGCCTAGTACACAGCCCACGGTTTGCTCCCGCAATGTTTCCAATGCTAGTTTGTGACGTTAGGCCACGTCCCTGGAACCCTTCCATCAGACCACGAAGCAACTCCTCGTGCTTACCAATGGTGGCTCCTTGGGAGGAGATGGCGTGCGGAGCTGGTCCAAGTCTGGTCCATGTCTGCTGGGTCAAGCATGGCGGTAAATACTATCATGTTTTAATGTATGACCCAGGTGCAGACAGTGTTAAAGAAATTAGAAGGTAGAAACTAGAGCCAGTAGGACCTGTCTTGATACCGTCGTTAAGAAAGGTAGAAACTAGAGCCAGTAGGACCCTGTCTTGTTGATACCGTTGTTAAGAAGGTAGACACTAGAGCCTGTAGGACCTGTCTTGTTGATACCGTTGTTAAAGTTTATACTTTAAACGGGGGCAGGCAAAAGACGGGTCAAGGCAGGCAGAGGTCAATAATTCAGAGATGGTATAAGGCACCAGAACAGCAGGCGGGCTAAGGTCAAGCAGAGGTGGGTAATCCAGAGGACGGCAGGAGGGCTAGAGGCAAAGGTAATCAGGACGGCAGGACGGCAGGAGGGCTCAGGGTCAGGTCAAGCAGGCCAGAAGGCAAAGGTAAGGACGGCAGGAGCTCAGGGTCAGGTCAAGCAGGGTGGGTAATCAGAGTAGAGCAATACAGCAAAGACAAGGAGCAGAGGGGCAAAGGTACAGGACGGCAGGAGGGCTCAGGGTCAGGGCAGGCAGGAAAGGTAAAAATATGGAAACTAAAGGGACAATAGCAAAGACAGGAGCAAGGGAAACCACTGGTAAAGATTTGGTAAAGAAAATGAACTTGCAAAGCAACTCCTTGTTTCTTCAAGTAGAAAACACAGGTATAAGTACTCGGGGGATAATGGGGAAGATGGGCAACACCTGGAGGGGGTGGAGACAAGCACAAGGACAGGTAGGACAGATCAGGGAGTGACAAATGGCACATACATTCAAAAGCTCAGCCCCACTACCCCATTTGACATATAGCAATGAAAGTCTCAACTGTGTTTGTGAAAAGCTAAGAATTTCGTCAAAAGATGACAGAGAAAATGTAAATTTTGTAAAGACCAAAGTAAATATTCCCACATCAAACCCAACTAAACCCAAACTTCTTAACTTCTCTGTTATCCATCAAATTGATACTGATTGTGGAGCTGAAGGAAGGTTTCCTCTGAAACATGTTGATATTTTCAAAAACATGGAAATAGGATGCAATTCTGTTAACAGTTATTTAATTTATGCTAATATTTTCGGGCCAATGCCTCATGGGTCCAATATTAAATATTCGATTTCTAAGTTAGAAGCCATTGTTGCTGCTTGCACATATATTTCAGTTCAGATTTGTGTTGAACGTTTAGTCCACCAGATGGCAAAATATACATAGTTTACAACAATATAGTAAGGCAGGCAGAGCACTCCAGTTACAATGTTTTTGTGTCGTCCACGGTTTAAACCTAATCTCATCCCTCATCATTAAATGTAATGTAATTGTAATGATATACATTTACATTGGATTATCAGTTAGGGACATGCATACAACATGCAGAGTATAGTGCTACTATAATTTGAGGACAGTAAGATACAGCAGATACTGTAGCCTAATTTAAAAAAAGATTAGTGGTTTAAACTCATACAAGTATTTGGGAGTATGGCTAGATGGTACACTGTCCTTCTCTCAGCACATATCAAAACTGCAAGCTAAAGTTACATCTAGACTTGGTTTCCTCTATCGTAATTGCTCCTCTTTCAAGCCCAGCTGCCAAATGAACCCTGATTCAGATGATCATCCTACCCATGCTAGATTACGGAGGCGTAATTTATAGATCGGCAGGTAAGGGGGCTCTCGGCGTCTAGATGTTTTTTACCATTCGGCCATAAGGTTTGCCACCAATGCTCCTTATAGGACACATCACTGCACTCTATACTCTTCTGTAAACTGGTCATCTCTGTAATACCAGTTTACAAAACCCACTGTAGATGCTAATCCCAGCCCCGCGGGGGGCCTTTTGCCTTTTTAGTAGGCCGTCATTGTAAATATGAATGTGTTCTTAACGGCTTGCTTAATTAAATTAAATTAAAAAACCTGATTAGGACTTATAAGTGATTCTTGGAAAAATATATATAATGGTAGCTATTCTTTTATGAACTTGAAGATATTATTATTGACACCTGTGAAGATAATAGAGTGTGTTTTCAAATGGATGTTTAGAAGAGACAATTGTCACTGCGTCAATGTTATGGAAATGGCTCTCAATTTACAGATGGCTGAAAAACTGAAAGATGTCTACTGATTTGCAAGCACCCACTGACACTTAATGAGGTTTAAATCTTTATACAACATCCTTCTGAACTTACTAACCACTGTGGCTTGGTCTCCTATGTGAATAAGTCACATTAATTAAATGTAATTGCAACACTGGAGATGAGAAGCAGGTACAGGGTGAACATTTAATTAACCACAGACATGGAAGAGGACAGGACAGCATCTGGACAGGAACACACAACGACATGTATGCTGACACGGATCAAAAGGAAACAAGACAGACATAGGAGGGGCAATAAACAAATTAAAGTTGTCCAGGTGAGTCCAATGATGCCCTGCTGTGCGTGATGGTGACCAGTGATGAAGCGCAGGTGCACATAATGATGGTGACAGGTGTGTGCAATGAAGGCAGTCTGGCACCCTCGAGTGCCAGAGAGGGAGAGCAGATGTAAGGCGTGACATTAAACTAATCAAACCAGCATTTCAGAAATGCACCATGGTGAAAAACAGACTAAAATGAATAATAATAATAATTTTAATTGAATGGTGCATTCCACGTTGGGACGATATGATTGTATCTGAAGTGAAGGGCTAGGTGAGGGGCTAGGTGGGGGCTAGGTGGGGGCTAGGTGATCAATGCGTAAAAGCTTGTTGGATGTTATACCCCCATGATGGCAAACGAGAATCCTTGTGACAGTCACTTTGTTGTCGATGGGAATTTCAAGCAGACAACATTTCTCCAAAAAATAATGGCTTTAAGGACCCCTCTACACCCAACATACCCAGTTTGCATACCCAAAGTATTTGCACGGAGGTCCCAACACACCGCGTGAGGCGGGACACCACTCTCCTTTCTCATGCAGGATTCCACAGCCGGATCCATGCCAGGCACCACAGGGTCCTGCGTGAGGCGGGGGCAGAGACTGAAAGAATGTATCCAGCGGGACTTTGCAGAGATGTCGGGGCAGTTGCATTATATGCCCAGCACACGGCACAGAGAAAGGTTTACTGCTGTAATAGATGTTGGGGTCAGATTGTGGCTTTCTTTGAGTTTGGAGGGGCAATGTGCTGGCAGCGTCAGCTGGGAGATGATGTCCCGGGTGGACAACATCGCTCATTGCAGAACTTGATCCAGGAGAATGGTGGTGGGGTATGTCTGTAAATAAATCATTCTACATTTCGTCAGCCTCTATCGACCTATCAAACCTTTGCATCAGTTGCAAATCTCTGCCAATTGACCACTGTGTTCCTAAATGTACCCACGTTCATTCAAAGCTGTGAAAATACATTCCTGTGATATTCTCCACCTCTCCAGCCTGGGATTTGCAGGTACTTTCTTACCAGTTTAAATAAAGGGAATAGGCAGTTACTGTATGTGCATTTCCCAGTGTAGCAAAATGTAATCCTATGGAGAGGGGTGCATCACTGAGGAACATCTGATTCATGGCAATTGGTTTGTAAGAAGAGTTTGAATGTTTTCAGACATATCTGCACGTCATTCGATATGTGGTTATGTGCCCAAGTCAATAGGATTTAAATAACTTTCCCACACAATATTTGTACGTTAAATTGTTGCCAAAGATTTGTGTTGGCAACGATCGTAATTCAACAAATAAATGCAAAATAGAAGCCTCCTCCCTTCTCCAGCCTCTATCTTCTAATCTAATCTGTATCTCTGTTGCTCGTTATGAAAAGCAATATTTCAGTCTTGGGGTTGTGGTTCGATGTAGGTGATGTAGTGATGTTTGTCCCTCATGCGACACCATAGGAACAAAACTTCAAAATTGTCAGAATTAATCTAAGATAACTAAAACAAATCTGTAATTAATTTGGTCATTTTGCAGGGAAGGTTTTAGTTTAGCAAATGAACATCTAGCTAAAGATGTTTGGTGCAGTATTTCACACATAAAAAATATGCTATGTGTTGTCTTATGTAAGCAGTCAGATCCACTGTGCTGATGGGCAGGTATGTCTCACTGTCTGTGTTCTGCGGTAGGATTGGATAGCGCCCCATCACAGCAGCTGTGTATATATTCTGTGTTAGTGGGCAAGTAAGCATTGTCAAAATCAAAACCCAACCCACAAGTTGATAATGACAAACAGTTTTGGACAAGATTGACTTTATTAACAAAATTATCCTAGTACACTTTTTGACACTAGAATAAATGTTTAGGACAAATATTGATGACGCATTGGCCGTTTTCAGAGAAGTTGTTTATTGCCTTTAGTTGCACTTTAAATGTAACAGCACACTTGACACAATGAGCTGAGTAAGGCACTCTACTAATCTTGGCCTTTTGCATACTCATTATGTTCTCAGGACTCCGGTTAACATACTCCAGAGTCTCCCACTGTTCATACATCCTGTGCTATGTACATGGAGGTGTGGTATGTGTCCATTGGGGAGTGTTGTATCGAATCAAATAAAATACAATTTTAGTCGTACAACAGGTTTAGACTGACAGTGAAATGCTTCCCAACAATGCAGAGTGAAAGACAATAGAGAAATAATAGAAAAGTAATAACACGTAATAATTAAAGGAATAGTAAATACACAATGAGTACCAATGACTTGGCTATATACACGGGGTACCAGTACTGAGTTGATGTGCAGGGGTACTGGGTAATTGAGGTAGATACAGTGCCTTGCGAAATTATTCGGCCCCTTGAACTTTGGGACCTTTTGCCACATTTCAGGCTTCAAACATAAAGATAGAAAACTGTATTTTTTTGTGAAGAATCAACAACAAGTGGGACACAATCATGAAGCGGAACGACATTTATTGGATATTTCAAACATTTTTAACAAATCAAAAACTGAAAAATTGGCCGTGGAATATCTTCAAAACAAATCTGCTGTTTCCGGCTACAATAGTCATTTGCAACATGAACAATGTGTACAATGTATTTCTGATCAATTTTATGTTATTTTAATGGACAAAAAATGTGCTTTTCTTTCAATAACAAGAACATTTCTAAGTGACCCCAAACTTTTGAACGGTAGTGTACATGTAACTAGGAATAAAGTGACTAGGCAACAGGATAGCTTCGGCGTAAGTGATGAGTCACAAAAAGGGTCAATGCAGATAGTTAAATAGTTAACCAATAGCTACATAGACTAACTATTTAGCTGTGGTATGGTTTGGGGGTGGAAGCTGTTAAGAGTCCTTTTGGTTTCAGACTTGGTGCATTGGTACCGCTTGCTGTGCGGTAGCAGAGAGGACAGTCTATGACTTGGATGTATCCAGTGCATGGCACACATGCCATAAATGGAACTTCTACAAGCACCTCTGTCCAACCACAATGCTCTTCCTGCAATACACACACAAACAGGAAATGTATCCACATGTACCCACTCAATGTAGGCCTACATTCCATGAGACTTTGTAAAGAACATGAACCTGGATGAACATCAACCTGTTCATCCACTTGTCCTTCAGACAAGGAGGTGCCTGAACATGGTATTGTGTTGTTTGATGCAAAAAAAATTACAAAATAAAATGCATTATTAATCCCATACCATTATTACAGAGAATCAGACAAATTATGCTACCCTCTACCTATTGGTTAGCTAATTTGAGCCCATCTCAAAATACAACACGGCCCCTTTAAGACATAAAAAAGCTCATTACCTTACTCACTTTTCAAAAATGGCTAGAAATGTTCACGCTCAAGGACAGAAATACATACAATTTTTAAAAAGGCGCACGTAGCCTGCATATCAATGCATAGACACAAACTATCTAGGTCAAATAGAGGAGAGGCATTGTGCTGCGAGCTGTTGCTTTATCTGTTTTTTGAAACCAGGTTTGCTGTTTATTTGAGCAATATGTGATGGAAGGAAGTTCATGCAATAAGGGCTCTATATAATACTGTACGCCTGTGTTCATTGCCACATTTTTTGTTGTTGTCCAAGACTCCAGTGCATGTGTGCATGGAAAACATACCATAAATTGAACTTTTACAAGCACCTCTGTCCAATCACAACCCTCATCCTGCAAAACACACACAACCAGGAAATGTACCGACTCAGTAGCACAAACAATTCTAGAGAAAAGACAGTGAGAAACAACTACATTCTGCACCAAAATGGCAACAGCCATGGATTCATTCAGTTGTTCAATATGTCTGGATCTACTGAAGGATCCAGTCACTATTCCCTGTGGACACAGTTACTGTATGGGCTGTATTAAAGACTGCTGGGATCAGGATGATCAGAAGGGTGTCCTGATCAGCTGTCCCCAGTGTGGACATTCACCCAATGGCCTGTTCTGAACAGAAACATTATGTTTGCTGAATTGGTGGAGAATCAGAAAAAGACAGGACTCCAAGTTGCTACTCCTGCTCACTATTATGCTGGACCTGGAGATGTGGCGTGTGATGTCTGCACTGAGAGAAAACTCAAAGCTGTTAAGTCCTGTCTGGTATGTCTGGTCTCTTACTGTGAGACTCACCTCCAGCCTCACTATGAATCTCCTGCCTTTAAGAAGCACAACCTGGTCAAAGCCTCCACACAACTAGAGGAGAAGATCTGTTCTCGTCATGACAAACTACTGGAGATGTACTGCCATACTGATCAGCAGTTTATCTGTTTGCTGTGTGTGGTGTGTGAACATAAAAGTCACGATACAGTCTCAGCTGAATCAGAAAAGACTGAGAGACAGGTAAGGACAATCTGTAATTGCTGCTTACTTCGAAAATAACATTCATTGCTGAATATTAGTGACTACTGTACAACATAGCTTGGAAGTTAGCCAACACCCAATCATCTAGCTGTGCTAATATACACACTCCCGTGATGTAACATTTACTGAGACCTGAAGAGTTGCATTGGCTCCTTCAGTTATTGCCTAGGCTTTAGGTTTGCAGGCTAATGCACTTTTCTGGCATGCAGGAGACCCGGGATCGAACCCGATCAGTCATATTCATACAGATGCACACAGACACACACATACCTTTTCCTCCATAATGTGTAGACTCTGTCTCTGACTCTATCATAAAGTTTGATATGTTTTAACTTAGATAGAATCACTTGCACAAATGAACCATGGATTGACATTTATATTTCATATAAAACACCCTAGTTCTCCTAAATGTGGACCATAGACTCCGAGACAAACCCAGAACTGAATGGCCCATAGGTGACGCTACAATAAGCTGTCCCGTTTGTATTCGAAGCAACGCAAGACTATGCTTTGTTTGTTAAAAAAATTATGAATTTCGTCAAAAGATGGCAAAATGTCAATTTTGTAAAAAAAAAAAATTCTCCCACCCCAATCCCAACTAAACCCAAACTACTCAACTTCTCTTTGATTTATCAAATTGATACTGATTGTGGGGCTTAAGGACACTACAAGGAAGGTTTATACTCAAAACATTATATTTTCAAAAACATGGCAACAAGATGCAATTCTGTTGTTAACCTAAACTAGTTAGCATTTATGCTAATTCATGCTATTATTTTTTGTGTTATGAAATGTCTTTCCAATCTACAAATAGCTGGAAATCTGAAAAAGACTACAACTACAGGAGATTCAGGGCCGAGGCCTGGCACCAATTTCTGCCGCCTGGGTGAAACAAAACCAATAGAACTGACAGAATGTCTCAACTGCCATTATGTCTTGGTCAAATATGCAATGGTTGTGCAATGTATAACGATGACAACACTCAATAACAAATGACAACTTTTCTGTCAGTTGTCCTGTCTGCTTATGCACTTCCCAAAGTGGGCGACAAAAAAAAGTTTGATAGTTGGGATGAAAAATTATCTGGAATAGAGTCTAGTTGGTCCTTTTAAAGTGATTCAATGGTTTTGTTGGAGTACATAGATGCGTAATGACGTTGGCAAATGAGTACAATTAATCAAGAGTGCAACCACTTTCAAAAGTAAACATTTCATTCCGGTGTGAATTAAGTGGAGGGCCATGAATCATGACAAAATTACCACCTTGTGACACCCTTGCAAATCAGGGTTAGTGCCTTGCTCAAGGGCACATCGACCTATTTTCATCTTGGGTATCGGCTGCTTCAGCTCAAACCATGATATGCTCCATCAAGTACTGAGGGGTAAACGGACAACTATAAATACTTTAGATGTCATCTAGTGGTAGATCTGGGATACACATTAAATTCATCAATACACTGTACCGATACAAACTAACAAACTGTTACAAAATCCAAAAATCATTGGACTTGCAGTAAACAACATAGATGGTTTGTGTCCTCACTTGTCTGGGGATCATTATCAAATATGAAAACACTTGAATAAATTCAATCATGACATTGAGGTCTAGATTTTTCTTCTAGAAATCCAATCACATTCTTAATCTCTCCTCTTTCTCCTACTGAATAGATTATTGTGACAGACATGTGCATGAATAAGCCTCAAGATGGCGAGTGTGGGCCAGAATGAATTGAATTGCTCACCAGGAACAGAAGATGTCATGGTTTAAGGGAGTCTGTTGTCCTCTGTTGTCCTCTAGCCACCAAGCTCTCTGTTAGGCCATGACATCATCATCATTTCATCCACTACTGGACATAAAATGCTTTTCTTTGACCACATATGTAAAATACCTAGGTACCCTTCTGTAAGATCCATGAAGAGCGAATAAGGAAAGGAAAGTATCTCATCTAAATAAACAAGTACTGTACATAGACTATCAATTTGTCTTTCACAATCTATATCACAAACACACACACACACACAGACACACACTCACGCACACACACTCTCTCATGCACATGATTGCACTCCATACACACATCCTTAAATCCAACTCACCTTGTTCTCTCTCTTTCCTCTTTCTCACGCCACGGTTTAATGTTATATACAGTGAGGCAAAAAAGTCTTTAGTCAGCCACCAATTGTGCAAGTTCTCCCACTTAAAAAGTAAATTCATTAAAAATCCTACAATCTAATTTTCTGAATTGTTTTTCTCATTTTGTCTGTCATAGTTGAAGTGTATCTATGATGAAAATTACAGGCCTCTCTCATCTTTTTAAGTGGGAGAACTTGCACAATTGGTGGTTGACTAAATACTTTTTACCCCACTGTATGCCTACCAGGGACGTCGCAAGGCCTATTTTAGGGTACTTTATCCCCCTAAAATATTCATTAGCCCCCCTAAATAAATCAATATATCAGTCAACATATTTTCTCTCTGATTTTCTTTTTTTCCGTCAACTGTTCCATCGCATCTTAAACTTCTTACCGGGCGGACACTAGGACCTGGGGAGGCTGCTGCTGCAGAGGCTGCTGCACACGCTAGTGACTGTCAGTCCTACTTGTAGCTCACATTTTGGTTAACGTTAGATTCTTCTGTGGCTTGAGTCTGCTAACTAACAGTAAACGGTTAGGAAAAGGCTCAGACAGGACAGATTCATGCAGATAGGCTATGATGTGAATTTGGTAAGTTAGAACAGAGAGAGAGAGAGAGAGAGAGAGAGAGAGAGAGAGAGAGAGAGAGAGAGAGAGAGAGTATTCACTACTATAGACTTTGGTCATAATCAAAGCTTTGTTAACCAATAACTTTATGTGAGGCTGCCTGTAAGTTACAGTGTAACGGACGTTGTGAGCTAGTTGCGTTAACGGTGTCTTTTAAATTCAACGCATAAGTTATGTGGCATTAACTTTTGTGATTTAATGTAGTTTTGCTATCTGTGCCAGGCTATAAGTGAGACAGATGACATAACATCATGAGCATATTTTTTCATACTCAATTGCTTTCATTCAGTAGGCCATTGCAAAACAATTATCAATGGTCATGTGTAGAAAAGGTGACATAGTGTTGATCACAGCCTTCTGCTTTGCATGTAGAGTTTTTGGCAAAACCATTAAATTTGATTCTTTGTCAGTAATGGCTGCAAAAATGTGACAAAAAATATTTGTTTGTCTTCGGTAAACATGAGATGGCACAAACACACAGAGACAGTGTTGTTGCATGGCAAAGCTAACAGGCAACTAGCAATCATAGGAACATTGCTCAGATTTTAACATCTGGCCATGCTAGTGATATTGCAGCGAGAAGAGAGTATCTGAGGAGAAGTGTTGCGGTCACCTCAATGTTAGGAAGACAGGGACTCTCTTTCAGTGCCAATGATGAATCTAGTGAAAGCACAAATAGAGGGAACTTTCTTGAATGTATGGAGCTTTTGAAGGAGTTTAACCCTTTCCTGCAAAGGTACAATACTCATCAATACTCCATTAATGGGCCGCATGCCAGTTGCGGTCCATTAATGCAGTCGTGGGCACCTTAACTGCTATTTTTGATTGTCTATCTGCCATTGGATCCCCCATGGCTGTTGGTCTGAGAGCAAAGCTTCATCAGTTCTCCATCGTGTATTTGCTACTGATGTTTCAGTCCCTTCTTTCTGTAACTGAGGGACCACACAAGTTCCTCCAGAAAGAGGCTGTAGACCTGGCAGAAGCGTGTTTCGGCAAACAAGCTGTATGTGATACAGTGCAAATGCACAGACGCATTTGCCACAGAACTTTATGACAGAACCAAAGCACTCACAAAATTCACAATATTCCAGAGGCAGATGCAGCAAGAAAGCACAAACAAAGGAAAATGGGAGATTTTGTGGTGGAGACCTCCTTGGGTTGAGACACAGAATTGTCATGTTCCCAAACAATGAGAACAGGGTTGTTGCTCCCCTGCTTGGACATGATGGTTTGTGAGCTTGACCAGCGATTCTCGACTTTAGATGCAGGTCTGCTCAAAGGCATATAGGCATGCAGTCGCAACTCAAAAATCTTCCTAGATACATCATGCTTAACTGAGTTTGCCAAACACTACAGTATTGATGTTAAAACAGAAGAGATGTTGGTGGCAAGAAAATTGTCTTGTCCGGAAAAGAGTGGCTGGACATCTTCCAAAGATATGCTTGCTGTGCATAACCTCCTGGATGATGATATGTTTCCTTCTCTGAAGGAAATCATTCAGGTTGCCCTCACAATCCCTGTGAGCAGCTGCTCCTGTGAAAAGTCCTTTAGTGCACTGCGCCGGCTGCACTCCTGTTTGCGTAAGACAATGGGTCAGAAAAGGCTTGCAAGTCATGAGGGTGTCCATGTCCATTGAGGATGAAGTGCTTGGGCCACTAAGCCACAATAGTGTCATTGACCGCTTTGCCACCTTTAACAATAGGAGGTACACTTTGATGCATCCACCCACAAAATAAGCATCAAAAGGAAGAAGCAGTAGGAGCAGTTTTGTAATATAGGTTGTAATATTTGTTTGGTATCTTTAAAAAAAAAATCTGATTTGATTCCTAATTATTGTTCAGTGTTTTACATTTTATTTAGCTCATTAGTTGAATTTAGTTTTAGTCCCCATTGTGGATGATACTGTGTAAGATGTTCCATGTGTCTGAATTATTGGGTTAATGTTGAGCAACAATTAACAGAATGGGTGAAACTTAAATAAAGATTTTTTTCTAATGGTATAATATGACCTGCATGTCTTCTCTCTCCTCTCGCTCTCTGTCTGTCTGCCTCTGTCTCTCAAAATAAAATCCCAAAAGTATTTGGGCTACGAAGTACAGCCATTTTTATGCCTTTTGCTGGTGTTGGATGGATGGGAACAGGGTGGACTTGAATTTCTTTATTTGGATAGCTTAGCCCCCATATCCATGAATCTCTAGTGATGTCCCTGATGCCTACTGTATACAGACTGGTTTAATGTTATATATGCCTACTATATACAGACTGGTTAATGTTATATATGCCTACTATATACAGGCTGGTTTAATGTTATATATGCCGACTATGTACAGACTGGTTTAATGTTATATATGCCTACTATATACAGACTGGTTTAATGTTATATATGCCTACTATATACAGGCTGGTTTAATGTTATATATGCCTACTATATACAGGCTGGCTTAATGTTATATATGCCTACTGTATACAGACTGGTTTAATGTTATATATGCCTACTATATACAGGCTGGTTTAATGTTATATATGCCTACTATATACAGACTGGTTTAATGTTATATATGCCTACTATATACAGGCCAACACTGGAATTTCAATCAACCCTGCTGCCAGTGAACCAAGTCAGGCAAATGCCTGTGAATCTTAAATGTGGCACGGACAGCTCCAGTGAACATGATGAATGGCCCTGTGCTGAGCTGCGTTCCACTGCTGTCACAGTTTGCCAGTTGGATGGCTGACCTGATGGACTAATAGGAACAGACACAGTCTGGATTGTGGCTGTGTGTTTTCAAGGAGGAAGATTTAAAAAAATATAGACACTGTCCTTATGTGAACACCAATAGACAACTTGCTACGATGAGACTGTTTGCTCTGCTGTGCTTCTCTCCTGATCAGCTGCTGTGTTCACGTACAGTAGTGCATCTCTTCAGAAATATTTACAAACCTTCCCTTCACATTAAAAGTCCACAATGGCTTGTTCCCATCTTTTGGCCACTGTGCTTCTAAGTTTGTTCAAAGCTGTGAAAATACATGCCTGTGATATTCACCATTAATCCAGCCGTGACACTTTCTGACCAGCTAGACTACTGTGGTGGAATTATTGTAATCAAAAGGAGAGACTTTTAGATTTCTTAAAAACAATCAAACCTTTATTATTTAATAACTGCAGTAATGGAGGTGGTCAGTAATCAACCCCTGGAGTTGACCCCTGAGAACTCAACCAGCTGGTTTGAGCCACAGCATTTTATAGCAAAGTACATCCTCCTTCAGTCTACATAACACACAACAGATGTATGGAATAGGTCACAAGGTTAAGATTTGTATGAAAGAT
>NW_027011122.1:0-26112 GCF_036934945.1 Oncorhynchus masou masou | reverse complement strand
CACATCACAATGGTAGAGAGGGGTAGAGAGTGGTACACATGGGTAGTGAGTGGTAGAGAGGGGTACACATGGGTAGAGAGGGGTACACATGGGTAGAGAGGGGTACACATGGATAGTGAGTGGTAGAGAGGGGTACACAGGGGTAGAGAGGGGTACACAGGGGTAGAGAGGGGTACACAGGGGTAGAGAGGGGTACACAGGGGTAGAGAGGGATACACAGGGGTAGAGAGGGATACACAGGGGTAGAGAGGGGTACACATGGGTACATTGGGGTACACATGGGTAGAGTGGAAGTAGAAAGAGTGTCTAAAATTCCAATACAGGAGCAAAAAGACAAGAGGAGCAACTACAATTGAAAGTGAATAGTGTCGATTTTATTAGCACATGAAGCCCAACCATTTTACAAATGCAGGAGGGGTAACACTCCATATAACGTGGAATGTATAGCAAAGCATTCTCCCCACCACTGTTGTGCTAAAATGCTGAGGGATGGAGATGTAGAAATGTAACCACTCTAAAAAAATTAGTAGACCACGCTATTGATGCCAACGCCGACTGTCCATGATATCAAAATGATAGTTTTAACCATGTTTTGACGCTATACAGTGTCTTATTAAAATGTTCTTTGTTTACAGACATTAGAGTAAAACAAGCTTATATTTGGGGTTCTGGTGGTGTGTGACAGTTGAACTAAGTTCATGAGGCATTTCTAAGTTATTTTCTTCAAGAATCAGTGCATACAGTAGATATCATTAATATAGTCCAGAAGTTCCTGTAGCAACTGCCAAATGCCCAGCTGTTTGTAGATTCTCAGCAGTTGGCTCATGTGAGAGGGATACTTTTTTTCCTTCCACCATGGTGTCTTGACCATCTCCGACTGCCTGAGCACTTTTCCTTTGTATCCAGCTTGAAGAATGGCTGTGTAGCAGTGATCAGCTGCCAATTTGACAGAGCTTGAAGAATGGCTGTGTAGCTGTGATCAGCTGCCAATTTGACAGAGCTTGAAGAATGGCTGTGTAGCAGTGATCAGCTGCCAAAGGTGATTCTAACATGTATTGACTCATGTTTTCACTTTGTCATTATGGGGCATTGTGTATAGATGGGTGAAACAATCTTGCATTGAATCCATTTTGAATTCAGGCTGAAACACAACAAAATGTGGAATAAGTCAACTGTATGACTACTTTGACTACTTTCTGAAGGCACTTCAATGTCATGCAATAACTTGTTGATGTAAATCCCTATTCCCACCCCTCTCCCTATTCCCACCCCTCTCCCTATTCCCACCCCTCTCCCTATTCCCACCCCTCTCCCTATTCCCACCCTCTCTCCCTATTCCCACCCCTCTCCCTATTCCCACCCCTCTCCCTATTCCCACCCCTCTCCTATTCCCACCCCTCTCCCTATTCCCTCTCCCTATTCCCACCCCTCTCCCCCTATTCCCACCCCCCTCCCTATTCCCATTCCCTCTCCCTATTCCCACCCCTCTCCCTATTCCCACCCCTCTCCCTATTCCCACCACTCTCCCTATTCCCACCCCTCTCCCTATTCCCACCCCTCTCCCTATTCCCACCCCTCTCCCTATTCCCACCCCTCCCTATTCCCACCCCCTCTCCCTATTCCCACCCCTCTCCCTATTCCCTCTCCCTATTCCCACCCCTCTCCCTATTCCCACCCCTCTCCCTATTCCCACCCTCTCCCTATTCCCACCCCTCTCCCTATTCCCTCTCCCTATTCCCACCCCTCTCCCTATTCCCACCCCTCTCCCTATTCCCACCCCTCTCCCTATTCCCTCTCCCTATTCCCACCCCCTCTCCCTATTCCCACCCCTCTCCCTATTCCCTCTCCCTATTCCCACCCCTCTCCCTATTCCCTCTCCCTATTCCCACCCCCTCTCCCTATTCCCACCCCCTCTCCCTATTCCCACCCCCTCTCCCTATTCCCACCCCTCCCTATTCCCACCCCTCTCCCTATTCCCTCTCCCTATTCCCACCCCCTCTCCCTATTCCCACCCCTCTCCCTATTCCCACCCCTCTCCCTATTCCCTCTCCCTATTCCCACCCCTCCCCCTATTCCCACCCCTCTCCCTATTCCCACCCCTCTCCCTATTCCTCTCTCCCTATTCCCACCCCTCTCCCTATTCCCACCCCTCTCCCTATTCCCACCCCTCTCCCTATTCCCTCTCCTATTCCGCCCCTCTCCCTATTCCCACCCCCTCCTCCCTATTCCCACCCCTCTCCCCTATTCCCACCCCCTCTCCCTATTCCCATTCCCTCTCCCTATTCCCACCCCTCTCCCTATTCCCCACCCCTCTCCCTATTCCCCACCCCCTCTCCCTATTCCCACCCCTCTCCCTATTCCCTCTCCCTATTCCCACCCCTCTCCCTATTCCCATTCCCCTCCCAAACAAATGTTTGCAAGTATTGAATTCAAAGGTGCAAACCGCAACACCCAGATTCTTGGTGGGTTATGGGTTGGCAATCCCCTTCAACAGTATATTCACACACTCTTCTCCTATAAAGCTCACTACTTGGCTCCATATATACAAAAAGCTTGTCAAGTTTCCCCTGAAGGACATAAGTCAGTGTTTCCAGAGGAAAGAACCACAACAGGTTTCTGGGCCACTAGGAATGTTTTGGTTTTGTGTCATCTATTCATGATTTGAATAATTTATCTACCAGCATATCACATTAGAGCTACCATTTATTTATTTTTTCAGTGCAGAGCTAGCTGAGAGTAGAGCAAGAACACAATGGAGAGGCTGTAAACCAACTGTAGAGCCCAAAATATTTGAGTTTCCATCTCTTTCCAGAAATCTTTATCAATTGGACAGTACCAGATGAGATGTGCAGAAGTACTTTTTGCTGCTTACATTTTGGACATCTCCCCGAACAGGCGGGGTCAAAATGACTTCCTACAACAGGTGTAGTTTGTAACGGATGTATAATGTTAAACGGGAGCTCGTATTTCATGGCCTCATTTTTTTTGCAACTTATTGTATTGTTTTCCTCTCCAGGAAGTCTACTCAAATCATACTCCTTATTCTGTCCTTGTTCACCATATATATATATTACTGGCATTTTAGCATGCCCTACATTTTCAAGGTAGCCTGTTATATAAGGTCTTCATGTTTTTATTCATGTTTTGACACTAAAAATAGAACCTCGTAGGGTGTTGTAACTTTGGAGATGAAGAGGGTGACTATTCTTGTTATGATGGTGATGTAACCAGCTAGGATACAGATAATCAATTATATGTGGGGTTTTGGTTGTGTGTGTTGTCTGCTTTTCTTTTAATGGTTTATATAAAGAGTGTGTGTGTGTGTGGTGGTGATGACTGTGTGTGGATCTCTTGTTTGTTTTCTCTATAGGACAGCTAGATCCCCCTCTTGGATGAAGAGTCATCTGCTTTCCATATAGAATATGTTAAGTGCACAGCTTTAGTTCCTTCCTTCTATTCTTCCCATCTAGTCTGTACTATCCAGAAGATATTTCCATACAAGCTTTTGAGGCCAAACACCTGGTTAAGGTCATCGATTCGCTGGAGGCCAAACACCTGGGTAGCCCTTCCACTCACAGCCCCTGTCTTCCCTTATACCCGGGTTGAAAATGGCAGATTTTGTCTTTGATAAGTGCCTTAATTATTGGAACACAGTGGCTGTGCAGTAAAATGCTATACAGTACATGACGTCAGAGATCAAGTGCTGCACTTCACAGCTCTGTACTGTATGTTTTTGTATTTATTTATTTTTTATTTAACCTTTTATATAACTAGGCAAGTCAGTTAAGAACAAATTATTATTTACAATGACGGCCAAACCCAGACAACACTGGGCCAATTGTGTACCGCCCTATGGGACTCCCAGGGGCCGGATGTGATACGCCTGGTTTTGACTGACTGCTGCTCTGAACACAGAACCGCATGTGACAAAAGTTGCCCACATCCTCCAGCTAATTGGGCAACTTTTACACATTTTGTTGCCTGAGTGAGGGAAATTTTGTAAATTAAGAGGACTTGATGTATGTTCCATTGTGCACCGCCCTATGGGACTCCTGGTCACAGATGGTTGTGACACAGCCTGGGATCAAACCCCCGTGCTGTAGTGACGCCACAGCACTGCGATGCAGTGCCTTAGACCGCTGTGCCACTCGGGAGGCCTCATTTTATTATTTAACTAGTCATGTTGGCAATAAAACAAGCTTTCGAATTATGTTAACCCACGTTCCTAGGCCATCATTGAAAATAAGAATGTGATGGACAATCGGCAAAATCGCGTCCAAAATGACTGATTTACGATTGGTAAGGAAACAACTTGAAATCGGCCCAATTAATCGGCCATTCCAATTAATCGAAGTGCGACCTCTACTTACAACAGGCCTTCAAGCGCTCCAGTCCCAGCCTCTCCAGCCTATTGCCGACAGTCTGAGCACTAATGGAGGGGTTGTGCGCTGGTGTAACTTGCGCAATTGTTGTTGCCATTCTGTACCTGTCCCGTAATTGTGATGTTCGGATGTACCCGATCCTGTGCAGGTGTTGTTACACGTGGTTTGCCACTGCGAGACGATCAGCTGTCCGTCTGTCTCCCTGTAAACGCCGCCTTAGGCATCTCACAGTACGAACATTTCAATTTATTCTCCTGGCCACATCTGCAGTCCTCATGCCTCCTTTGCAGCATGCCTGAGGCATGTTCACGCAGATGAGCAGGGACCCTGGGCATCTTTCTTTTAGTGTGTTTCAGAGTCAGTAGAAAGACCTCTTTAGTGTCTAAGTGTTCATAACTGTGACCTTAATTGCCTACTGTCTGTAAGCTGTTAGTGTCTTAACATTGAACAGGCATGGAAACGGTGTTTTAAATCCTTTGCAATGAAGATCTGTGAAGTTACTTGGATTTTACGAATTATCTTTGAAAGACAGGGTCCTGAAAAGGGCCTAATTCTTTTTGCTGAGGTTGTTTTCCAATAGTGTTATCTATTTTTAAGTGTTTTTTTTTCATGCTATTTTGTATGCCATGTTTGATTGTGTCAATTATGTAAATGTCTTCAGTTTGTGTAAACTGTGAGGAAGAAATAATAAAGCCAAAGTCAATACGCTCTTTTCGCTATTTATAATATATGAATGTGACCTAAAAATAAAATTACAAAATCCTTTATAATTGAAAAAATAAAATATTGATTGTAGCCTAATGGCAGCCATGAAATAAGCTTCAAGTAGACCTACAAATATTATAAAATGAAATAATTGAACATGAAGTAGCCTAGTTTAGCCTAGGCTACAAGTTAATTGACTTTGCCATAGACCTAATGTGTTGACCTTTTAGGTTCTTGGTTGAGCCACAGTGAAATGTGCACATACATGAAAGTGATGTCAATATGTAGCCTAATAGGTCTATCGATTGCACATACATGAAAGTGATGTCAATATGTAGCCTAATCTAGCTATCATATCATTTGGTTACCTCGGTTTTATTTGCTTAGAACATTAAACTATTTTTAATCAACTATACCTTTTCTGCAGTCACAGAGAGACAGATAAACATCTTCTTCATTCTATGTTTAGCGATGAACGAAGACTTACAATGCTTTTGAGAAACCTGCCCTGGTTAATGTCATGGATTTGCTGGAGGCCAAACACCTGGCTAATGTCATGGATTTGCTGGAGGCCAAACACCTGGCTAATGTTGTGGATACGCTAGAGGCCAAACACCTGGCTAATGTCATGGATTTGCTAGATGCCAAACACCTGGCTAATGTTGTGGATACGCTAGAGGCCAAACACCTGGCTAATGTCATGGATGAGCTAGAGGCCAAACACCTGGCTAATGTCGTGGATACGCTAGATGCCAAACACCTGGCTAATGTTGTGGATACGCTAGAGGCCAAACACCTGGCTAATGTCATGGATGAGCTAGAGGCCAAACACCTGGCTAATGTCATGGATGAGCTAGAGGCCAAACACCTGGCTAATGTCATGGATTTTCTGGAGGCCAAACACTTGGCTAATGTCATGGATGAGCTAGAGGCCAAACACCTGGCTAATGTCATGGATGAGCTAGAGGCCAAACACCTGGCTAATGTCATGGATTTGCTGGAGGCCAAACACCTGGCTAATGTCATGGATTTGCTGGAGGCCAAACACCTGGCTAATGTCATGGATGAGCTAGAGGCCAAACACCTGGCTAATGTCATGGATGAGCTAGAGGCCAAACACCTGGCTAATGTCGTGGATACGCTAGAGACCAAACACCTGGCTAATGTTGTGGATACGCTAGAGGCCAAACACCTGGCTAATGTCATGGATGAGCTAGAGGCCAAACACCTGGCTAATGTCATGGATGAGCTAGAGGCCAAACACCTGGCTAATGTCGTGGAGTTCAAACACAAGGTAAATATCATGGATACGCTGGAGGCCAAACACCCGGCTAATGTCATGGATACGCTGGAGTAAAAACACCTGGTTAATGAGAACAGAGGACCTCCGTTGACATCCCAGATAGGGCTCTGGTCAAAAGTAATGCGCCTTATGAGGAATAGGGGGCCATTTCATACACTGCCCTAGTTGTTCCAGACCATGCTTAGGATGGGCCAAACAGAATTAATACATATTGAACTGATCGTTTTTAAAAACTCTGTGACCTGAGTTGTGTGATTGATTGGTTATCACTTAGGTGCAACTCAGTCTATCCATCAGGTTAGGTCAGGATTTTACATGCAGGGATAGTATGAGATTGTAGGCCGGCGGGTGTCCAGTGTCAGTCCTGAAGAGCTACTGAGTTTTGTTCCTCCCTAACACAAGTGTGTTGGACCAAAGGCTGGAGCAAAGGCACGCACTTCCAGTAGGCCAAATTTCCAAACCTGTCTGAGAAATCATCCAGCACACAGAACTGACAATTCTTGTGTGTATTTTTGTTTGTGTGAGATTTTTGTAATCGTTTTGTTTGTTTGTCAGCTGGTGGACCAAGGAGCTGTGTATGTGTACCAGCGATAAAGCTTGCCCAGTCGATAGGGCTTTGTGTGTAACTGTTGCTAATCCCTCCACACACAGCACCTCCCCAGAATATAATGTTCTCTGCTTCTGCTTACACATACATTCATCTGGTGTACAGATCACAACAAAACACTTTGCGTTAGATGGAGAAACAGACCGATCCTAGAAAAGAAGAGATCCTGCAAAGACACATTTTTTTTCTATTGACTTTAAAAACTTTACCAAATGACGCAAGCGTGTTAGAATCAGCTTTTCGAGTAGAATTTAGCAAAACTAGCGCAACAGATGGCTTGTTGTTTTCTTAATATAATGATCGGATTGTGTTTATCCATCTTTGATGTTCTGCGTACAGGTTTCGAAAGGGTACCAATATTGTGCCTGGTGATTTTAAGCCCCCAAAGATGTATTTGTCCGTGAAACTAGTCTGAAGCTTGTAAATCATAGAGCTAGGAGCAACTCAAATCTGATTTTTTTGGTTATGTTTGTTTACTTTATGGTTCCCTCTTCACCTTGTATTAGACAACACTAAATGGTAATTACATGCTAATAACTCATGAATTGCGTAATGTCCTCGACCTATGAGGTTGTTTCATCTTTGCGTTAGAGTAGGTCGTTGACACAAACCATAACCCCCTTCTTTTTTTTGCGTACTTTTCTACTCACCCCTCTATTTCCTCTTCCTGTGCTCATAGGAAGGAGTGGAGGTGAGGGTGGCACGCATCTTTAACACCTTTGGGTCCCGGATGCACATGAACGACGGCCGTGTGGTCAGCAACTTCATACTGCAGGCTCTACAGGGAGAGCCCCTCACCGTACGTCCACTATAATTACCACTCTTACTATGGTTACTACTGTTACTACTACCACTGTTACTACTACCACTGTTACTACTACCACTGTTACTACTACTACCACTGTTACTACTACTACCACTGTTACTCCTACTACCACTGTTACTACTACTACCACTGTTACTACTACTACCACTGTTACTACTACTACCACTGTTATTACTACTACCACTGTTATTACTACTACCACTGTTACTACTACTACCACTGTTACTACTACCACCACTGTTACTACTACCACCACTGTTACTACTACTACCACTGTTACTCCTACTACCAGTGTTACTACTACTACTGTTACTACTACCACTGTTACGACTACTACCACTGTTATTACTACTGCCACTGTTACTACTGCCACTATTACTACTACTGCCACTGTTACTACTACTGCCACTGTTACTACTACTACCACTGTTACTACTACTACCACTGTTACTACCACTGTTACTACTACTACCACTGTTACTACTACTACCACTGTTACTACTACTACCACTGTTACTACTACTACCACTGTTACTCCTACGGCTGTTACTACTACTTCCACTGTTACTACTACTTCCACTGTTACTACTACTTCCACTGTTACTACTACTACCACTGTTACTACTACTACCACTGTTACTACTACTACCACTGTTACTACTACTACCACTGTTATTACTGTTACTACTACCACTGTTACTATTACTACTACCACTGTTACTATTACTACTACCACTGTTACTACTACTACTACCGCTGTTACTACTACTACCACTGTTACTACTACTGCTACCACTGTTATTACTGTTACTACTACTACTACCACTGTTACTACTGTTACTACTACCACTGTTACTACTATTACCACTGTTACTACTACTACCACTGTTACTACTGTTACTACTACCACTTATTACTGTTACTACTACTACCACTGTTACTACTATTACCACTGTTACTACTACTACCACTGTTACTACTGTTACTACTACCACTGTTATTACTGTTACTACTACCACTGTTACTACTACTACCACTGTTACTACTATTACCACTGTTACTACTACTGCTACCACTGTTATTACTGTTACTACTACTGCTACCACTGTTACTACTACTACTACTACCACTGTTATTACTGTTACTACTACCACTGTTACTACTATTACCACTGTTACTACTACTACCACTGTTACTACTACTACCACTGTTACTACTACTACCACTGTTACTACTACTACCACTGTTACTCCTACCGCTGTTACTACTACTACCACTGTTACTACTGTTACTAATACCACTGTTACTACTACCACTGTTACTACTGTTACTACTACCGCTGTTACTACTAATACTGTTACAACTGTTGCTACTACCACTGTTACTACTACCACTGTTACTACTACCACTGTTACTACTGTTACTACTACCACTGTTACAACTGTTGCTACTACCACTGTTACTACTACCACTGTTTCTACTGTTACTACTACCACTGTTACAACTGTTGCTACTACCACTGTTACTACTACCACTGTTAATACTACTACTGTTACTACTACTACCACTGTTACAGCTGTTACTACTACTACTCTTACAGCTATTAATGCTGCCACTGTTACTACTGTTTCTGGGGCGGCAGGGTAACCTAGTGGTTAGAGCGTTGGACTCAAATCCCGAGCTGACAAGGTACAAATCTGAACAGGCAGGTAACCCACTGTTCCTAGGTCGTCATTGAAAATAAGAATTTGTTCTTAACTGACTTGCCTAGTAAAATAAAGGTAAAATTAAAAATGTCTAATACCACTGTTACTACTACCACTGTTACCGCTGTTACCACTGTCATTACTACCACTGTTACTACTGTTACTACTGTTACTACTACTCTTACAGCTATTAATGCTGCCACTTTTACTACTGTTTCTATTACCACTGTTACTACTGTCATTACTACTGTTACTATTGTCATTACTACTACTGTTACTACTGCCACTGTTACTACTGTCATTACTACCACTGTTTCTAATACCAATGTTACAACTGTTTCTAATACCACTGTTACTACTGTCATTACTACCACTGTTACTTTTACCACTGTTACTTCTGCCTCTGTTACTACTGTTACCGATGTTACAACTGTTACTACTACCACTGTTACTACTACCACTGTTACTACTACCACTGTTACTACTGTTGCAACTGTTACTACAACCGCTGTTGCAACTGTTTCAACAGCCACTGTTACTACTACCACTGTTACTACTACCACTGTTACTACTACCACTGTTACTACTGCCGCTGTTCTACAACCATTGTTACTACTGCCGCTGTTACAACTGTTACTGCTGTTTCTACTACCAGTGTTACTATTGTTACTAGTACCACTGTTACTACTGGTACTGTTACTACTGCCACCGTTACTACTGTTACTGCTCCTTCCACTCTTACCACTGTTACTATGACTACAAATGTTACACTTTTGCCATCTGTTACTGCTACCACTGTTACTACTGTTAGTACTACCACTTTTTCTACAACCACTGTTACTACTGCCACTGTTACTATGACTACACTGTTACTATGACTACACTGTTACTACTGTTAGTACTACCACTTTTTCTACAACCACTGTTACTACTACTACACTGTTACTACTGTTACTACTACCACTGTTACCGCTGTTACTGCTGCCACTGTTACTTCTGTTACCACCTTCTCTGTCTAAATCACTCACTCTGTATCACTATCGTTCTCTGTCACTCTAAATCACTATCTCTCTCTCTGTCACTTTCACTCTAAATCACTATCTCTCTCTCTGTCACTTTCACTCTAAACTCTCTCTCTCACTGACACTCTGTATCACTATTTCTCTCTCTGTCACTCTCACTCTAAATCACTATCTCTCTCTCTGTCACTTTCACTCTAAATCTCTCTCTCACTTTCACTCTATCTCACTGACACTCTGTATCACTATCTCTCTCTGTCACTCTCTCTAAATCACTCTCTCTCTCGTCACTCTCTCTAAATCACTATCTCTCGCTCTGTCACTGACACTATCACTATCTCTCTCTGTCACTCTCACTCTAAATCACTATCTCTCTCTTTCTCTCTGTCACTGACACTATCACTATCTCTCTCTCTGTCACTGACACGCTGTATCACTATCTCTGTCACTCTCACTCCATCACTCTCTACCACTGTCACTGTCTCCTCACCCATACGTTTCCTCTCAATCTCACACACTCTACCAGCTGTAGTATTACCATCACTCATTCACTCAGTCAGACAGATGGACAGACAGACTTGTCTCTCTGATCCGTCATGTAGCACCTACCTGTCTTTCTCTGAATATGTCAAGAATCTGATTCTGAATAAGATTGTTTCATATCACCTTGTTTATATAGGTGTATGGTAGTGGATCCCAGACGAGGGCCTTCCAGTATGTGAGGTAAGCCTGACCAAACACATCTAACACACTGTTCACAGAAGCTTACATTTTTATCTTGCTCTCCATTTGTTGATGTCTGTGTTGTCTGTATATCTCTGCATGCTGTTTCTGTGAATGTGTCCGACAGATTGGATTAGAATTGTGTATTCAGGTGTTGTATTCAGTGGATATGGGCAGAAGACCGACGGCCCGCCGGGTAGCTTAAATGTCGCGCTCTCTTTAAGACACGATGTCTCTCAGTGGAAAGGGGAAGAAAAAAACCCATGCCTGAGCAATATGGTTATCATCACTTTGTGTGTGTGTGTGTGTGTGTGTGTGTGTGCAGATATGGGCGTGTGTATGCATGCAGGTGTCTGTCTCTCAGCAGAGCATTGTGGTGGTTTATGGTAGCGTTAATATTCTATGGGCTCTGAAGGCCCAGACCATTAAGCATGCATGTTCTCTCTTCTAAGGGACGGTTGGATAACCAGGGAGGGAATCTTCCCAAAGATCACTAATTCTTTCTAGTAATTGAATTCAAAGAACAGTATTTCAAAGGTGGAAATGGCTTTGTTCATTTGAAAGGCGGCAGTGTTTGCTTTTCACACAGACTGATAGTTGGGCTCGGTTGGAGGGGCGTAGGGGTCTGGATATATCAACTTTGTAACACTCGCAGGAATCTGGAGGCAATGGACAGGCGGCTGGCTGGACATGGGAACTCCGACCACAAGTTTTTTTAGGGGAGAGAAAGGTAATATTTGCTTTAGATTACAAAGGTGGTGGGATAAAATGCTAACACCCCTCTCTCTCTCTCTTCATCACGTACACACACACACCGCCTCATCCATCCTCAATCTTCAAGGTTTTGGCGATTGCTGTGTGCATGATGTCTGTCTGTGTGTGTGTGTGTGTGCATGTCTGTGTGTGTGTTTGAATGATCTTTGGAGAATAATTTAATCAGCCCTGCTTTCATCGACGGTGCAGTCTGATCTCACAACACAACACACACACACACACACACACACACACACAAACATTCTGCAATTTAGAAGGAGCGAGATCAAAGGAGGATGGGTATTTGAAGCTCTCCTATCATCCTTCGGGGCAACCGTTTACCTGGAACGTGAATGTCTTTAATTAGGCTTGTATAAACAGCTTGATGCAACCTCTCCTCTAAGTTTTCTCCTCTCTCAACCAGGTCCTATGACAGCCTGACTTTGCTTAATGACTTCCATAGTCTGTGAATCAGTGGATTTGGTGGACTTAGAGTCCCATTTCCCTACCCACTGCGTTACATTGCCAAGCCAAACTCTGGGTGGGACATGTTTATTCTTCTGAAAGAACACGGGCAGAGCACTAAGTAGCTGTGAAATGTTCAAAAGAGCATCGCTGCAATTATTCAAAAGACTTCTTCAATGAACTGTCACCCTCAAAGTAAAAGTCACGTTCAAACATTTGTTAATGTCTAAGACCAGCAAAGCATGTTATTGTAACCCACCGTTATTACACATATGACTGTCTGCCCTCAGTCTTGCCTCACAGACCTCCCTCACAGACCTCCCTCACAGGCCTCCCTCACAGGCCTCCCTCACAGACCTCCCTCACAGACCTCCCTCACAGGCCTCCCTCACAGACCTCCCTCACAGACCTACCTCACAGACCTCCCTCACAGACCTCCCTCACAGACCTCCCTCACAGACTTATTGTGCCTCGCAGACTTACCTCTGTCTAGCACGAATTCAAGACGGCAAGCTTTTCGTCACTTCCCACGATGCACTTCACCTACGTGGCTGAGGCCTCGGGAGAGCCAGAGGGAGACAATGTTGACTCCGATACTTTAGCACCTGACTATGCTGATTTGGGCGTGGTGTCACTTGGAATTGTGGGAGACATTTGGACCTTTTTATATGATGGTGGCATATGGAATAGGAACTGTTTTTATCACAGCACTTTGTTTGTTAGCGCTGTCTTTGTCTCTCCTTTCTCTGGTCTGCTACTAGATGTGAGTCTTGTTGCTTTAAGACCATTATTTATTTTAGGTGGTGCAGTAAACTAAAGGATTAGTTTATAATCCATGTATGTTGTCTTGCCCTGTAGCCCTGCAAACTAAATCTACAGAGGAGTTTTCTCATCTATACAGATCCTTACAGCATTGTCTGTGTATTTCATCAATGAATCCGAAGGTATTTTTACCTGTTGTAGCAATTTCTGGTTTCATCCCACCAGCGTGGATTTGTTGTGTTATTATTTATAGGGGCTTCATTAGAACTGGCCCACAGAAAACACCTTGCATAAAATCACAGGATTGTTTTGTGTATTATTTTTGCATCATTTTTTTTTTTTTTATTAAAAACTATTTTCTTTATTCAATTTAACATGAATAAAACATGTAGAGAAAAAGGAGGTCTATATTGATGGATGGCTGATGAGCAGGTAGCCAGTTAGAGCCTGTTCCCAGTGGGAGCATAGTGGTTGTTAATGTGATCAGACCAGTTTGGGCCTGTTCCCAGTAGGAGCATAGTGGTTGTTGATGTGATCAGACCAGTTTGGGCCTGTTCCCAGTGGGAGCATAGTGGTTGTTAATGTAATCAGACCAGTTTGGGCCTGTTCCCAATAGGAGCATAGTGGTTGTTGATGTAATCAGACCAGTTTGGGCCTGTTCCCAGTACGAGCATCGTGGTTGTTAATGTGATCAGACCAGTTTGGGCCTGTTCCCAGTGGGAGCATAGTGGTTGTTGATGTGATCAGACCAGTTTGGGCCTGTTCCCAATAGGAGCATAGTGGTTGTTAATGTGATCAGACCAGTTTGGGCCTGTTCCCAGTAGGAGCATCGTGGTTGTTAATGTGATCAGACCAGTTTGGGCCTGTTCCCAGTGGGAGCATAGTGGTTGTTAATGTGATCAGACCAGTTAGAGCCTGTTCCCAGTGGGAGCATAGTGGTTGTTGATGTGATCAGACCAGTTTGGGCCTGTTCCCAGTGGGAGCATAGTGGTTGTTAATGTGATCAGACCAGTTTGGGCCTGTTCCCAGTGGGAGCATAGTGGTTGTTAATGTGATCAGACCAGTTAGAGCCTGTTCCCAGTGGGAGCATAGTGGTTGTTGATGTGATCAGACCAGTTTGGGCCTGTTCCCAGTGGGAGCATAGTGGTTGTTAATGTGATCAGACCAGTTTGGGCCTGTTCCCAGTGGGAGCATAGTGGTTGTTGATGTAATCAGACCAGTTTGGGCCTGTTCCCAGTGGGAGCATAGTGGTTGTTAATGTGATCAGACCAGTTTGGGCCTGTTCCCAGTGGGAGCATAGTGGTTGTTAATGTGATCAGACCAGTTTGGGCCTGTTCCCAATAGGAGCATAGTGGTTGTTAATGTGATCAGACCAGTTTGGGCCTGTTCCCAGTGGGAGCATAGTGGTTGTTAATGTGATCAGACCAGTTTGGGCCTGTTCCCAGTGGGAGCATAGTGGTTGTTGATGTAATCAGACCAGTTTGGGCCTGTTCCCAATAGGAGCATAGTGGTTGTTAATGTGATCAGACCAGTTTGGGCCTGTTCCCAATAGGAGCATAGTGGTTGTTAATGTGATCAGACCAGTTTGGGCCTGTTCCCAATAGGAGCATAGTGGTTGTTAATGTGATCAAACATGCAGCCTGGTAAACTTCAGTGGCTTTTCAAAGGCCACTGCATTCCTTTCCATGCAGCAAGCCACTTGGACCTACCGCCGCTAATTATGCTACAGTGGCTGAGACGCAAATACAGTACCAGTCAAAAGTCTGGACCCACCTACTCATTCCAAGGTTTTTCTTTATATTTACTATTTTCTACATTGTAGAATAATAGTGAAAACACCAAAACTATGAAATAACACATATGGATTGATGTAGTAACCAAAAAAGTGTTAATGATGATGATGGACAGCTTGATGACAGCTTTGCACACTCTTGGCATTCTCTCAACCATCTTCATGAGGTAGTCACCTGGAATGCAGGTTGTGTTGTGACAAGGTAGGGGTGGTACACAGAAGATAGCCCTATTTGGTAAAAGACCAAGTCCATATTATGGAAAGAACAGTACAAATAAATAAAGAGAAATGACAGTTCATCATTACTTTAAGACATGAAAGTCAGTCAATACGGAACATTTCAAGAACTTTTAAAGTTTATTCAAGTGCAGTCGCAAAAACCCTCAAGCACTATGATGAAACTGGCTCTCATTAGGACCGCCACAGGAAAGAAAGACCCAGAGTTACCTCTGCTAAAGAGGACAAGTTCATTAGAGTTACCAGCCTCAGAAATTGCAGCCCAAATAAATGCTTACAGAGTTCAAGTAACAGACCTATCTCAACATCAACTGTTCAGAGGAGACTGCGTGAATCAGGCCTTCATGATCGAATTGCTGCATAGGAACCACTACTAAAGGACACCAATAAGAAGAAGAGACTTGCTTGGGCCACAAGCAATAGACATTAGACCGGTGGAAATCTGTCCTTTGGTCCGATGAATCCAAATTTTAGTTCCTTGGTTCCAACCGCCGTGTCTTTGTGAGACGCAGAGTTGGTAAACAGATGATCTCCGCATGCCTTTTCCCCGTAAAGCATGGAGGAAGAGGTGTGATGGTGTTGGGGGGCTTTGCTGGTGACACTGTCTGTGATTTATTTAGAATTCAAGGCTCACTTAACCAGCATGGCTACCATAGCAGTCTGCAGCAATACTCCATCCCATGTGGTTTGCGTTTAGTGGGACTATCATTTGTTTTTCAACGGAACAATGACCCAACACACCTCCAGGTTGTATCAGGACTATTTGACCAATAAGGAGAGTGAAGGAGTGCTGCATCAGATGACCTGGCCTCCACAATCACCCGACCTCAACCCAATTAAGATAGTTTGGCATGAATTGGACCGCAGAGTGAAGTAAAAGCAGCCAACAAGTGCTCAGCATATGTGGGAACTCTTTCAAGATGGTTGGAAAAGCTTTTCAGGTGAAGCTGGTTGAGAGAATGCCAAGAGTGAGCAAAGCTGTCAAGGCAAAGGGTGGCTACTTTGAAGTAATATATTTTGTTCTGTTTTACACTTTTTTGTTACAACATGATTCCATAAGTGTTATTTCGTAGTGTTGATGTCTTGACTATGATTCTACTATGTAGAAAATATTCAAAATAATTTAAAAAAACATTGAATGAGTTGGTGTCCAAATGTTTGATTGGTACTGTATGTGCGAGCAGACACGCACGAGTGCACAGGTGCGCACACACACTCACTCACAGGCACGGCAACACTCACTTGTGCAAACATGCACATATTGTACAGTGGTTCTTCCTTTAAAAGTTGCGTCATACTGTAGCGCAGCTTGCAGGGTGCTGCGGTATGGAATGGCACGACGTCATAGTATTTTACTGTCAGCCATTGTTGCCATTTAATACTAGTTTGACCACCAGAGGGCGTCTTTGAGAAGCTAAGTTATTGAAATGACATGGAGCTGTAGGCCCTAAAAATTGTCCAAGACCCCAGCCACCCCACTTTTTTTTACCCCCTTTTCTCCCCAATTTCGTGGTATCCCATTTTTGTAGTAGCTACTATCTTGTCTCATCGCTACAACTCCCGTACGTGCTCGGGAGAGACGAAGGTTGAAAGTCATGCGTCCTCCGATACACAACCCAACCAAGCCGCACTGCTTCTTAACACAGCGTGCATCCAACCCGGAAGCCAGCCGCACCAATGCGCAGGAGGAAACACCATGCCCCGGCCACCTTGGTTAGCGCACACTGTGCCCGGCCCGCCACAGGAGTCGCTGGTGCGCGATGATACAAGGACACCCCTATCGACCAAGCCCTCCCTAACCCGGGCGACGCTAGGCCAATTGTGCGTCGCCCTACGGACCTCCCGGTCGCGGCCGGTTACAACAGAGCCTGGGCGCGAACCCAGGGACTCTGATGGCACAGCTGGCGCTGCAGTACAGCGCCCTTAACCACTGCGCCACCCGGGTGTTATTGTATATTGTCTGGTGTTGGTTCTTCCTCCAGCTCCAAGGTGTTATGGTATATTGTCTGGTGTTGGTTCTTCCTCCAGCTCCAAGGTGTTATGGTATATTGACTGGTGTTGGTTCTTCCTCCAGCTCCAAGGTGTTATAGCATATCGTGAGCTTTGTTTCCAGACAGTACTTTTCTTGCCCTGGGATCCCTGGGATCGAGAAGCAGACAAAAGATAATTGTTGTCTAGATTGCGTGTTGCTTGGTGTGTTTTTATCTCCCGTCCGACAGAGTGTGTGTTCCCTGAGTTCTAATTCCACCCAAAGCCTCTTGGTGCTTTATAGGGCCTGTCTGCCACATGGGTCTTCTGACCACTGACACAACACCATGTTTGGCCACGTGTGATATCTGAAGCAGGCTCATGCATATATATGTGTGTGTGTGTGTGTGTGTATGTATATATATATATATATATATATATATATATATATATATATATATATATATACACACACACACACACACACACACACACACACACACATTTATAGATCCACATATGCGTAGCGCACACACACTTCTCACACCTATGGTCCTTTGGTACTTTTGTCTGTGTGTGTTTGTGTTGGATCTCTGATGGATGTTCATGTATAGTTGATCCCTGTGATGGACTTGTCTGTGTTGTGCTGGATCTCTGTGATGGACGTGTCTGTTTATTATCTCTGTATTTTGTTAGCTTCTGGTCCATCCTGTTTTATATCTCTCAGTAGACCTTCACAAATCAGACTAATACATCTCGCTTTAATGACAGATATTTGTATTCAAAACTGTCCCCTCAGAGGATGTCCACATTTTTCCCCATGTGTTGGAAGAGAGACTGAGTGTGCGTGCGTGCGTTTTATTAATTTATCACATGCACAAGTACTGTGAAATTCTTAACTTGCTGGTTATGACTCTGGAGATGTGATTGTCCCACCTAGCTAGCTTATGATGAATACACTAACTGTAAGTCTCTGGATAAGAGCATCTGCTAAATGACTAACGTGTGTGCATTGTGAACTTGTGTGTTAGCACATGCTTGCACTTGTGTGGGTCACTGTGTCTGTGTGTGTTCTAGAATGGTGTAAGTGTCAACTAAATTAAGAGAGTGTGTTATAGAGTTCAGTAATAAGCCTGGAGTTACTTCCCCCTGATGCACTCAGCTCATCTTGTGACTATTCTGGCATAACAGCCAGTGGACTGCTGTGTTGGACCACTGAAGCCCCAGATACCTGAGCCAGACCAAGACAGGTTCTCTGACCACGTGAGAGCTGAGAGGAGGAGAAGACAGAAGCAGCTTAGTTTAAAAAGAATCACATGACTCCTGTGCACGGGGACACACACACACTGTCATCGGAGGTTAGCTGTCTTTTTTTTCTTTCTTTTTACCTTTATTTAACTAGGCAAGTCAGTTAAGAACAAATTCTTATTTTCAATGACGGCCTGGGAACAGTGGGTTAACTGCCTGTTCAGGGGCAGGGCGACAGATTTGTACCTTGTCAGCTTGGGATTTGAACTTGCAACCTTCGGTTACTAGTCCAACGCTCTAACCACTAGGCTACCCTGCCGCCCGTCTGGGTCTGGAGAGGCAGAGAGAGAGACACAATCAGTGTCAATATGCCGAAACGGCATCACAGCTCCACTAGGCCGCCTCTGTCACCGCTGTCAACGATGTCACACTATGACAAACTGCACCTGGAGCAGGGGAGGAAGTCACCTAATGAATAAAGGAGTGATGGAGGGAAGTGAGGGGTCACCATAATCTGCTCCATCCATATGCAAACCAGTGTCCTTAACGTAGCTGTGCCTAATGCGTTCATCAATCTTAATTACTCTGAGGCGTGTGTTAAACTCGCGTTGGTTTCCCTTCCGTCTCCTTGACATATCAGTTACCTCATCACCAGTCTGTTCAGCATAATCGGTACACACACACACACGCGCAAACACACACAACGTGAAGGGAACGTAAAGCAGTTATTCTGAGTCGCCATGGTTGTAGTAATCAATATGTGTGATCTAAGGAAAGAGGCGGGGCTGTCCAGGCCTCAGGGAAAGAGAGGCGGGGGCTGTCCAGGCCTCAGGGAAAGAGGCGGGGCTGTCCAGGCCTCAGAAAGAGGCGGGGCTGTCCAGGCCTCCAGGGAAGAGGCGGGGCTGTCCAGGCCTCAGGGAAAGAGGCGGGGCTGTCCAGGCCTCAGGGAAAGAGGCGGGGCTGTCCAGGCCTCAGGGAAAGAGTGCCAAAGGGATAATCCACCCCAAACCACTATTTCTTATGATTTGACAGGAGTCCACTTGTGGTAAATTCAATTGACTGGACATGATTTGGAAAGGCACAGACCTGTCTATATAAGATCCCACAGTTGACAGTGCATGTCAGAGCAAACATCAAGCCATGAGGTCGAAGGAGTTGTCCCTAGAGCTCCGCGACAGGATTGTGTCGAGGTACAGATCTGGAGAAGGATACCAAAAAATGTATGCAACATTTATGGTAACAACTAGAGGTCGACCGATTTAATCGGAATGGCCGATTTAATTCAGGCCGATTTCAAGTTTTCATAACAATCGTCATTCACGAAAAGAACTGTCGTTGCTCCAACGTGTACCTAACCATAAACATCAATGCATTTCTTAAAATCAATACACAAGTATATATTTTTAAACCTGCATATTTAGTTAATATTGCCTGCTAACATGATTTTCTTTTAACTAGGGAAATTGTGTCACCTCTCTTGCAACAGAGTCAGGGTATATGCAGCAGTTTGGGCCGCCTGGCTCGTTGTGAACTGTGTGAAGACTATTTCTTCCTAACAAAGACAGCCAACTTCATCAAACGGGGGATGATTTAACAAAAGCGCATTTGCAAAAAAAAGAACAATCGTTGCACGACTGTACCTAACCATAAACATCAATGCCTTTCTTAAAATCAATACACAGAAGTATATATTTTTAAACCTGCATATTTAGCTAAAAGAAATCCAGGTTAGCAGGCAATATTAACCTGGTGAAATTGTGTCACCTCTCTTGCAACAGAGTCAGGGTATATACAACAGTTTGGGCTGCCTGGCTCGTTGTGAACTAATTTGCCAGAATTTTACGTAATTATGACATAACATTGAAGGTTGTGCAATATAACAGGAATATTTAGGCTTATGGATGCCACCCGTTAGATAAAATATAGTAACGGTTCCGTATTTCACTGAAAGAATAAATGTTTTGTTTTCGAGATGATAGTTTCCGAATTCGACCATATGGCTCATATTTCTGTGTGTTATGTTATAACTAAGTCTATGATTTGATAGAGTAGGAGTAGTTGTTCCACTTGCTCTGCATGGGTAACGCTGCTTCGAGGGAGGCTGTTGTCGATGTGTTCCTGGTTCGAGCCCAGGTAGGAGCGAGGAGAGGGACGGAAGCTATACTGTTACACTGGCAATACTAAAGTGCCTATAAGAACATCCAATAGTCAAAGGTATATGAAATACAAATCGTATAGAGAGAAATAGTCCTATAATAACTACAAACGTTAGCTTCCTTACATGGTACATATTGCACTTTTCCTTTCTTCTCCAACACTGTTTTTGCATTATTTAAACCAAATTGAACATGTTCATTATTTGTTTGAGGCTAAATTGATTTTATTGATGTATTATATTAAGTTAAAATAAGTGTTCATTCAGTATTGTTGTAATTGTCATTATTACAAATACATTTTTAAAAATCGGCCGATTAATCGGTGTCTACCTTTTTTGGTCCTCCAATAATCGGTATCGGCGTTGAAAATACATAATCGGTCGACCAATAGTAAGAACATAGTGGCCTCCATCATTCTTAAATGGAAGATGTTTGGAACCACCAAGACTGTTCCTAGAGCTGGCCGCCTGGCCAAACTGAGCAATCAGGGGAGAAGGGTCATAGTCAGGGAGGTGATCAGATGGTCACTCTAAAAGAGCTCTAGAGTTCCTCTGTGGAGATGGGAGAACCTTCCAGAAGGACAACCATCTCTGCAGCACTCCACCTATCAGTCCTTTACGGTATTGGCCAGACGAATGCCACTCCTCAGTAAAAGTCACGACAGCCTGCTTGGAGTTTGCCATAAGGCACCTAAAGACTCAGACCATGAGAAACAAGATTCTCTGGTCTGTTGAAACCAAGATTCAACACTTTGGCCTGAATTCCAAGCGTCACGTATGGAGGAAACCTGGCACCATCCCTACAGTGAAGCATGGTGGTGGCAGCAGCATGAATCATGCACAGAGATCCTTGATAACCTGCTCTGGAGCGCTATGACCTCAGACTTGACTTGGTGGTTCACCTTCCAACAGGACACCGACCCTACACAGCCAAGACATTGCAGGAGTGGCTTTGGGACAAATCTCTGAATGTCCTTGAGTGGCCCAGCCAGAGTCCGTACTGAACGATCGAACATCTCTGGAGAGACCTGAAAATAGCTGTGCAGCAATGCTCCACATCGAACTTGACAGAGCTTGAGAGGATATGCTGAGAAGAATGGGTGAAAATCATCAAATACAGGTGTGTCAAGCTTGTAGCGTCATACCCAAGAAGACTTGAGGCTGTAATTGCTGTCAAAGGTGCTTTAACAAAGTCCTGAGTAAAGGGTCTAATTATTTAGGTAAATGTGATATTTCTGGGGGGTGTTTAAACAGTTTTTGCTTTGTCATTATGTGGTATTGTGTGTAGATTGATGAGGGGAAAAGCAATTTAATACATTTTAGAATAAAGCTGTAACTTAATAAAATGTGGAAATAGTCAAGGGGTCTGAATACTTTCTGAAGGGACTGTATAACAGGCTCCACTCTTCTGGGAAGGCTTTTCCACTAGATGTTCGAACATTGCTGAGGGGACCATTTCTGTATGTACTCGCTTTGTGCACGTGAGATTGTCATGCTGAAACAGGAAAGGGCCTTTCCCCAAACTGGTGCCACAAAGTTGGAAGCACAGAATTGTCTAGAATGCCATTGTATGCTGTAGCATTAAGATTTCCCTTCACTGGAACCATGAAGAAAGCCCCAGACCGTTATTTCTCCTCCACCAAACTTTACAGCCGGCAATATGCACAAGCATGTAAGCGTTCTCCTAGAATTTACCAAACCCACCTTCGTCCGTTGGACTGCCACATGGTGATGCGTGATTCATCACTCCAGAGAAGGCATTTCCACTTCTCCAGAGTCCAATGCCGGCGAGCTTCACACCACTCCCGCCGACGCTTGGCATTGTGCATGGTGATTTTAGGCTTATGTGCGGATGCTTGGCCATGAATCCCATTTCAATAATCCCTACGTTGCTTCCAGAGACAGTTTGGAACTCACTACCGAGTGTTGCAACCGAGGGACAGACTATTTTTACATTGTACCCACTTGGCGGTGAGCTTGTGTGGCCTACCACTTCCTGGCTGAGCCGTTATTGCTCTTATATGTTTCCATGTCACAATAACAACACTTACAGTTGACCGGGGCAGCTCTAGCAGGGCAGAAATCTGACCCAACTGACTTTGTTGGAAAGGTGGCATCCTATGACGGTGCCTTGTTGAAAGTCACGGAGCTCTTCGGTAAAGCCATTCTACTGCCAATGTTTGTCTATGGAGATCGCATGGCTGTGTGCTGGATTTTATATGCCTATCGGCAACAAGTTTAGCTGAAATAGACAAATCCACTAGTTTGTCCACATACTCTTGTAAATATTGTGTATTTTTGGTCAACAAATGTTTCATTGTGTCGTTTTAACAAGATTTGAACCAACGTGAAAATCATTGGAAATCTGTTGCAGCTCAAGTCGACTGCAAAACTCAATGCAATGCTTTCTCTCTGGGCTGGATAGCTAGCTAGTCACACACAATAATACCAAAGTCAATATCAGTATCTGAAGTAGCTAGTTAGTGCAATTTGTTTAGGCGGTTTTACAGCTATCGATTTAGGAGTCTATATCACCGAGTTCAGCTTGCAGTTCCCCTCTGCCCAGAGCCAGTGCAGACTATATTGCTATGGCAACAATGGCCCCTTTACACACTTGGAGCATTGCAAGATGGTACCTGTAGCAGAAACTGAATTGAATAATTCGGTACACTGTTTAGATTGAGCACATCAAAGCAAAATATATAAGTCGCTCTGGATAAGAGCGTCTGCTAAATGACTTAAATGTAATGTAATGTAAAATGTAAATATATACTTTGTCACAATGATATAAACTGATTTGATGTGTTCTAGACAAGTATGTCCATACCATCTATTGACTGATTTGGCAATCTGGAGTGTCGGCAATTGTTTTAAAAGCGTTATGATAATACACTATCTCCAGTAATGAAAGCAATGTAGCTATGACGCATTCCTACACCATTTCCTGATTTCACAGATGGACCTCTTAGAAGTTAAATCATACGGCGACATTTTATTTTACCCACAGATAGAACATGGGCTTTCACAAAATTGACAGGAGTTTCTGATTTTAGAGGGTGGATTATCCCTTTAAGGGTAATGAGCAGCTCAGGGTGAAAATGGAACCAGACTAATGACTCTCATAAATCAATAGTGTGTCTTTGTGTCTCTTGGCACCTCCTGACATACTGTACCACTGCACTGTCCTTGACAACACACACACACTCTTTCTCTGTGTATTTCCTGTCTGTCTTTGTGCTTTTCTGCGTTTCTCTCATCTCTACTGTGGACAAAGCAAAGAGACGGAGTGTGAGGCTTTTCTATAGCATCTTCCTTTATCCTTCACCGGCACAGAAACAGGGAGGTGAGAGAACGGAGTGGGGTGGTGGGGTAATGTTCAGACTGTACAATGTAGTAAGATGCAAAAATGTCTAAAAACATGTTTTTCACTTTGTCATTATGGGGTATTTTTTTTTGTAGATAGTACATTCTGAACGCTGTAAAACAACAACACGCGTGAATAAGTCAAGGGGTGTGAATATTTCTGAAGGCATTGTATCATTAGGACGCCATTGAAAACCCAGTCCAGTCAAAATTGTTTTGTATCATATTGTACAACTGATGATGAAACCAACACTGTAAAAGTGTGAAAAGTGTTAGTCAGTGTTATTTCCTGATAGTTGTTGGTTGAAAAATACAATATACACAGAACCTTCTCATCAGCAGGTTTGCATGGGCGGAGTTTCGTTTTCCATGGTGACATCATGGTGGTTAATAGACCAATAACAGAGAGTTCCAAACCTCTGCCAATAACCGCTCGTTTCCACTTTCCCCTCCCCACTCAGACCACTCCCAGACAGTCCAAAAGGATTTATTTTTTTGCTAAAAGGTCATTTTTATCCATTTGAATGGAAATGTATTACAGTAAGGTACTTAATTGTTACCCACAAATAGTTTAATATTGATATTTTAAAAAAATGATGGGCCTTTTTAATGTAGTGTTTTCATATAAGTGGCTGAATGTACTGTGTGCCATCTACATACCTGCTAATGGCTGAATGTACTGTGTGCCATCTACATACCTGCTAATGGCTGAATGTACTGTGTGCCATCTACATACCTGCCAATGGCTGAATGTACTGTGTGCCATCTACATACCTGCTAATGGCTGAATGTACTGTGTGCCATCTACATACCTGCCAATGGCTGAATGTACTGTGTGCCATCTACATACCTGCTAATGGCTGAATGTACTGTGTGCCATCTACATACCTGCTAAATGAATGTACTGTGTGCCATCTACATACCTGCCAATGGCTGAATGTACTGTGCCATCTACATACCTGCTAATGGCTGAATGTACTGTGTGCCATCTACATACCTGCCAATGGCTGAATGTACTGTGTGCCATCTACATACCTGCTAATGGCTGAATGTACTGTGTGCCATCTACATACCTGCTAATGGCTGAATGTACTGTGTGCCATCTACATACCTGCTAATGGCTGAATGTACTGTGTGCCATCTACATACCTGCTAATGGCTGAATGTACTGTGTGCCATCTACATACCTGCCAATGGCTGAATGTACTGTGTGCCAACTACATACCTGCTAATGGCTGAATGTACTGTGTGCCATCTACATACCTGCTAATGGCTGAATGTTCTGTGTGATGCCTGCTAATGGCTGAATGTACTGTGTGCCATCTACATACCTGCCAATGGCTGAATGTACTGTGTGCCAACTACATACCTGCTAATGGCTGAATGTACTGTGTGCCATCTACATACCTGCTAATGGCTGAATGTACTGTGTGCCATCTACATACCTGCCAATGGCTGAATGTACTGTGTGCCAACTACATACCTGCTAATGGCTGAATGTACTGTGTGCCATCTACATACCTGCCTGGCTGAATGTACTGGCATTCACATACCTGCTAATGGCTGTACTGTGTGCCATCTACATACCTGCCAATGGCTGAATGTACTGTGTGCCATCTACATACCTGCTAATGGCTGAATGTACTGTGTGCCATCTACATACCTGCCAATGGCTGAATGTACTGTGTGCCATCTACATACCTGCTAATGGCTGAATGTACTGTGTGCCATCTAAGCAATGGCTGAATGTACCGTGTGCCCTGCCCGCCAATGGCTGAATGTACTGTGTGCCATCTACATACCTGCCAATGGCTGAATGTACTGTGTGCCATCTACATACCTGCTAATGGCTGAATGTACTGTGTGCCATCTACATACCTGCCAATGGGCTGAATGTACTGTGCCATCTACATACCTGCTAATGGCTGAAACTGTGTGCCATCATACCTAATGGCTGAAATGGCCATCTACATACCTGCCAATGGTACTGTGTGCCATCTACATACCTGTGTGCCATCTACATACGGCTGAATGTACTGTGTGCCATCTACATACCTGCCAATGGCTGAATGTACTGTGTGCCATCTACATACCTGCA
>NW_027011121.1:0-26121 GCF_036934945.1 Oncorhynchus masou masou | reverse complement strand
TGAGTGACATTGTGTGTCAGACTGTGTGGTGAGTTACACTGTCTGTATGGTGAGTTACACCGTGTGTCAGTCTGTATGGTGAGTTACACTGTGTGTCAGTTTGTATGGTGAGTTACACTATGTGTCAGTCTGTATGGTGAGTGACATTGTGTGTCAGACTGTGTGGTGAGTTACACTGTCTGTATGGTGAGTTACACCGTGTGTAAGTCTGTATGGTGAGTTACACTGTGTGTCAGTCTGTATGGTGAGTTACACTGTGTGTCAGTCTGTATGGTGAGTTGCATTGTGCGTCAGTCTGTATGGTGAGTTACACTGTGCGTCAGTCTGTATGGTGAGTTACACTGTGTGTCAGTCTGTATGGTGAGTTACACTGTGTGTCAGTCTGTATGGTGAGTTACACTGTGTGTCAGTCTGTATGGTGAGTTACACTGTGTGTCAGTCTGTATGGTGAGTTAAACTGTTCGTCAGTCTGTATGGTGAGTTACATTGTGCGTCAGTCTGTATGGACCCTTTTATGCGCTAAAAGTGGGAACTGGTCAAAAATGCGAGTGAGTGACATTGTGTGTCAGTCTGTATGGTGAGTTACACTGTGTCAGTTTGTATGGTGAGTTACACCGTGTGTCAGTCTGTATGGTGAGTTACACTGTGTGTCAGTTTGTATGGTGAGTTACACTGTGCATCAGTCTGTATGGTGAGTTACATTGTGCGTCAGTCTGTATGGTGAGTTACACCGTGTGTCAGTCTGTATGGTGAGTTACACTGTGCATCAGTCTGTATGTTGAGTTACACTGTGTGTCAGTCTGGATGGTGAATTACACCGTGTGTCAGTCTGTATGGTGAGTTACACCGTGTGTCAGTCTGTATGGTGAGTTACACTGTGTGTCAGTCTGTATGGTGAGTTACACTGTGTGTCAGTCTGTATGGTGAGTTACACCGTGTGTCAGTCTGTATGGTGAGTTACACTGTGTGTCAGTCTGTATGGTGAGTTACACTGTGTGTCAGTCTGTATGGTGAGTTACACTGTGTGTCAGTCTATATGGTGAGTTACATTGTGTGTCAGTCTGTATGGTGAGTTACACTGTACGTCAGTCTGTATGGTGAGTTACACCGTGTGTCAGTCTGTATGGTGAATTACACTGTGCTTCAGTCTGTATGGTGAGTTACACTGTGCTTCAGTCTGTATGGTGAGTTACACCGTGTGTCAGTCTGTATGGTGAGTTACACCGTGTGTCAGTCTGTATGGTGAGTTACACCGTGTCAGTCTGTATGGTGAGTTACACTTTGTGTCAGTCTGTATGGTGAGTTACATTGTGTGTCAGTTTGTATGGTGAGTTACACTCTGTGTCAGTCATGTGGTGAGTGACATTGTGTGTCAGTCTGTATGGTGAGTTACACTGTGTCAGTTTGTATAGTGAGTTACACCGTGTCAGTCTGTATGGTGAGTTGCACTGTTCGTCAGTCTGTATGGTGAGTTACATTGTGCGTCAGTGTGTATGGTGAGTTGCACTGTTCGTCAGTCTGTATGGCGAGTTACATTGTGCGTCAGTGTGTATGGTGAGTTACACTGTGTGTCAGTCTGTATGGTGAGTTACACCGTGTGTCAGTCTGTATGTTAAGTTACACTGTGTGTCAGTTTGTATGGTGAGTTACACTATGTGTCAGTCTGGCCTGAGGTGAGTGACATTGTGTGTCAGACTGTGTGGTGAGTTACACTGTCTGTATGGTGAGTTACACCGTGTGTCAGTCTGTATGGTGAGTTACACTGTGTGTCAGTTTGTATGGTGAGTTACACTGTGTGTCAGTCTGTATGGTAAGTGACATTGTGCGTCAGACTGTGTGGTGAGTTACACTGTCTGTATGGTGAGTTACACCGTGTGTAAGTCTGTATGGTGAGTTACACTGTGTGTCAGTCTGTATGGTGAGTTACACACTGTCAGTCTGTATGGTGAGTTGCATTGTGCGTCAGTCTGTATGGTGAGTTACACTGTCGTCAGTCTGTATGGTGAGTTACACTGTGTGTCAGTCTGTATGGTGAGTTACACTGTGTGTCAGTCTGTATGGTGAGTTACACTGTGCGTCAGTCTGTATGGTGAGTTACACTGTGTGTCAGTCTGTATGGTGAGTTACACTGTTCGTCAGTCTGTATGGTGAGTTACATTGTGCGTCAGTCTGTATGGACCCTTTTATGCGCTAAAAGTGGGAACTGGTCAAAAATGCGAGTCTCGCATAATATACGCTGATTAGTTGAGTTTGCTTTGAATTATGCGATCACAGAATCCTGGGAACTGGCACGCATTATGCAACAACTGCACATGCCCAGCTAGTTATTAAAGCTGATGGTGCAATTGTCATCTGTGCTCAGAAGCAGTAGTGTTGTGTCAGAACCACTAGAGGGTGATCTTGTCCTGGATTCAGACTGGTTCTGTCTCCACTCTCCAGAGACAGGTCTCGAGGCACATTGTGCGTGGGCTACACAGGGGTTACACTGAGGTCTTATATGAGCTGAAACTGACCCAAAATCTATTCTTCATTGGTCATTCTAACAAACTTCATTATGTGTGCTGTCTGAAGCGTTGTACCAGCGATATATAAGTATTTTGTTTATAACTAACCATAAACTTCATGGTGCACATCACGGACAGGTAAATTACTTTCTAAATATAAACTGTTAGTTACTAATTACCTGTCCAACATTGTAATCTAGCACATAACTTTGGGATTACCCAAAATGTAGTAACGTAATCTGATTACTTTTGGACTACATTACCCTTAAAGGAAATGTTAATAGTCCATTTCTAAAAAAAAAATAGGTATACACTTATCCTCCTACAAAACATAGAAACATCTTTTTGATGTTGGGGTGATGCTGGAGATGATGAATATGAAGTTGAAACATGGTGAAATGTCCCTTTAAGAGGCATTAGAAGAAGATTAAAAGGATCTGCTGAATGAATTTTGTGTGTCATCATAGTGGTCTCTGACTTGTGGTAAGACTCCCTCAGGTCGAGACAAACTACAACTTGCGCCTTTTTAAATGCTGAATTGAATGTCATTGAGAAAACAGAAAGGTGTCATAATGTTGTTTTTTTGCAAACATCTGTTCTGAATTTGAAAGTAATCCAAAAGTATCTGTACTCTGATTACAGTATTGTAGCTGGTAACGTACCAGATTACAGTTACAGGATGCCATACTTACTTCCTGAGGGATGGGGCAGGAGGGCAGATTTCACAACATATATTGTATAAAGAGGAATGTAGCGGCCTACATCACTCTCCTAAGCCCCCCTCAAAACACAGAGAGGGTGGATAATTTTATAGCTGACACGAGATATGAGGCCTGACAGGTATTTCTCAGCAGTGTTGTTTTAGTCAATTGGAAAAGAATTACCGGGGACACTCTGTCTTCATGGGAGATGTGAAAACTCGTCATAGAGCTTCGGTCTTCCTCAAAAGTATTTTCTAGGATCCTTATAAACTGCATGAAATGGCTAGCTAGTTAGCGTGGTGTGGCGCTAATAGCTCTCGATCGGTGACGTCACTCGCCTGAGATCTGATAGTGCTGTTCCCCTGCAAGGGCCGCCGTTTGTGGAGCACGTGTAACGATGCTTGTGGGTGACTGTTCGTGCAGAGGTCCCTTATTGGAGCCCGGGGACGGACTACAAAGTTGTACTGTTACACTTCCTTCCACTCTTTCTTCTAGATCCTTCCTGCAATATGTGTTACAAAGGAGACGAGGAGATACCACTGAGGAATCAAGGAAAAGACTTTTGAGAATGAGCTCCTGGCCTCCAGCCTGAATTTTCTATCCACTCAGAGCTGATACATTGCTGACCATATCTCTGAATATATTCATCTCATCCTATCCCTCTTCATGTTCTCTCCAGCCCCTCGCTCCTCTCTGTCTCTTTCTTCTCTCCCATTGACTGCCACCCTGCACACACAGTGGCAGAAGCTTTATAGGAGGGTGGATATGATATTGAAAGAGAACTGATACGTAAAATCACTGAACAGGAAGTGGCACTCATGCATTGGGGGGAGAGAGAGAGAGAGCGGGAGACCATTGAGGGGGAGATTGACACATGGAGAGAATGTATAAAAGGTATAGTCTTATTGAACAAAATAGGCTTACTTCAAAACCACATGTGCATGCCATGAATGTTCAGTTTGTCTGTCTGTCTGTCTGTCTGTCTGTCTGTCTGTCTGTCTGTCTGTCTGTCTGTCTGTCTGTCTGTCTGTCTGTCTGTCTGTCATCTGTCTGTCTGTCTGTCTGTCTGTCTGTCTGTCGGTCTGTTCATTCTGTCTGTCTGTCTGTCTGTCTGTCTGTCTGTCTATCTGTCTGGTCACTGCCTGCCTGCCTGCCTGCCTGCCTGCCTGCCTTCTGCCTGTCTCTGGCCTGCCTGCCTCCGCGCTACTGCACCAGTCCGACCACAATCTGGTTTCTCAGTCCTGTCCCCCCTGTGAGATTGACAGAGATGGCGCCACAGAGATGGCCGCCCACTTCGCTGCTCCAGGAAACTATGCTTTTTGTTTTTTTTACGTGTTATTTCTTACATTAGTACCCCAGTCATCTTAGGTTTCATTACATACAGTCGAGAAGAACTACTAGAATATAAGATCAGCGGCCAACTCACCATCAGCACGACCAAGAATATGACTTTCGCGAAGCGGGATCCTGTGTTCTGCCTTTCAACCAGGACAACGGAATGGATCCCAGCCGGCGACCCAAAAAAACGACTTCGTAAAAGAGGGAAACGAGGCAGTCTTCTGGTCAGACTACGTAGACGGGCACATCGTGCCCCACTTCCTAGCATTCTTCTCGCCAATGTCCAGTCTCTTGACAACAAGGTTGATGAAAACCGAGCAAGGGTAGCATTCCAGAGGGACATCAGAGACTGTAACATTCTTTGCTTCACGGAAACATGGCTCACTGAGAGACGCTCGGTGGCGGAGCAGCCAGCGGGTTTCTCCACGCATCACGCCGACAGAAACAAACACCTTCTGGAAAGAAGAGGGGCGGGGGCGATGCCTTATGGCGAACGAGACGTGGTGTGATCACAGAAACATACAGGAACTCAAATCCTTCTGTTCACCTGATTTAGAATTCCTCACAATCAAATGCAGACCGTGACACTACTCAAGAGAATTCTCGATTACAATAACAGCCGATATATTCCTCCAAGCAGACACATCGATGGCTCTGAACGAACTTTATTTGACTCTTTGCAAACTGGAATCCATACATCCTGAGGCTGCATTCATTGTAGCTGGGGATTTTAACAAGGCTAATCTGAAAACAAGACTCTCTAAAATGTATCAGCATATCGATTATGCCACCAGGGCTGGCAAAACCTTGGATCACTGTTATTCTAACTTCCGCGACGCAGGCAGGCCCTGCCCGCCCCCCTTTCGGAAAAGCTGACCACGACTCCATTTTGCTGATCCCTGCCTACAGACAGAAACTGAAACAAGAAGCTCCCACGCTGAGGTCTGTCCAACGCTGGTCCGACTGGGCTGATTCCACACCCAAGACTGCTTCCATCACGTGGACTGGGACATGTTTCGTATTGCATCAGGCAAACATTGACGGTAACGCTGATTCGTGCGAGTTCATTAGAATGTGCGTTTGGAAGATGCCGCTCCCATAGCAACGATTAAAACATTCCCTAACCAGAAACCGTGGATTGATGGCAGCATTCGGCGTGAAACTGAAAGCGCAAACCACTGCTTTTAATCAGGCAAGGTGACTGGTAATATGACTGAATACAAACAGTGCAGCTATTCCTCCGTAAGGCTATCAAACAAGCTAAGCGTCAGTATAGAGACTAAGTAGAATCTCAATTCAACGGCTCAGACACAAGAGGTATGTGGCAGGGTCTACAGTCAATCACGGACTATAAGAATAAATCCAGCTCAGTCACGGACCAGGATGTCTTGCTCCCAGGCAGACTAAATAACTTTTTGCCCGCTTTGAGGACAATACAGTGCCACTGACACGGCCTGCAACTGAAACATGCGGTCTCTCCTTCACTGCAGCCGAGGTGAGTAAAACATTTAAACGTGTTAACCCTCGCAAGGCTGCAGGCCCAGACGGCATCCCCAGCCGCGCCCTCAGAGCATGCGCAGACCAGCTGGCTGGTGTGTTTACGGACATATTCAATCAATCCCTATACCAGTCTGCTGTTCCCACATGCTTCAAGAGGGCCACCTTTGTTCCTGTTCCCAAGAAAGCTAAGGTAACTGAGCTAAACGACTACCGCCCCGTAGCACTCACTTCCGTCATCATGAAGTGCTTTGAGAGACTAGTCAAGGACCATATCACCTCCACCCTACCTGACACCCTAGACCCACTCCAATTTGCTTACCGCCCAAATAGGTCCACAGACAACGCAATCTCAACCACACTGCACACTGCCCTAACCCATCTGGACAAGAGGAATACCTATGTGAGAATGCCGTTCATCGACTACAGCTCGGCATTTAACACCATAGTACCCTCCAAGATCGTCATCAAGCTCGAGACACTGGGTCTCGACCCCGCCCTGTGCAACTGGGTACTGGACTTCCTGACGGGCCGCCCCAGGTGGTGAGGGTAGGCAACAACATCTCCACCCCGCTGATCCTCAACACTGGGGCCCCACTCCCTGTTCACCCACAACTGCGCGGCAACGCACGCCTCCAACTCAATCATCAAGTTTGAGGACGACACAACAGTGGTAGGCTTGATTACCAACAACGATGAGACGGCCTACAGGGAGGAGGTGAGGGCCCTCAGAGTGTGGTGTCAGGACAATAACCTCACACTCAACGTCAACAAAAGTAAGGAGATGATTGTGGACTTCAGGAAACGGCAGAGGGAACACCCCCCTATCCACATCGATGGAACAGTAGTGGAGAGGGTAGTATGTTTTAAGTTCCTCGGCATACACATCACAGACAAACTGAATTGGTCCACTCACACAGACAGCATCGTGAAGAAGGCGCAGCAGCGCCTCTTCAACCTCAGGAGGCTGAAGAAATTTGGCTTGTCACCAAATGCACTCACAAACTTCTACAGATGCACACCGAGAGCATCCTGGCGGGCTGTATCACCGCCTGGTACGGCAACTGCTCCGCCCACAACCGTAAGGCTCTCCAGAGGGTAGTGAGGTCTGCACAACGTATCACCGGGGCAAACTACCTGCCCTCCAGGAAACCTACACCACCCGATGTTACAGGAAGGCCACAAAGATCATCAAGGACAACACCCACCCGAGCCACTGCCTGTTCACCCCGCTATCATCCAGAAGGCGAGGTCAGTACAGGTGCATCAAAGCTGGGACCGAGAGACTGAAAAACAGCTTCTATCTCAAGACCATCAGACTGTTAAACAGCAACCACTAACATTGAGTGGCTGCTGCCAACACACTGACTCAACTCCAGCCACTTCAATAATCGTAATTGATGGGAAATGATGTAAAATATATCACTAGCCACTTTAAACAATGCTACCTAATATAATGTAATATAACCCTACATTATTCATCTCATATGTATACGTATATACTGTACTCTATCATCTACTGCATCCTTATGTAATACATGTATCACTAGCCACTTTAACTATGCCAATTTGTTTACATACTCATCTCATATGTATATACTGTACTCGATACCATCTACTGTATCTTGTCTATGCTGCTCTGCACCATCACTCATTCATATCTTTATGTACATATTCTTTATCCCCTTACACTGTGTATAAGAAATTAGTTTTGGAATTGTTAGTGAGATTACTTGTTGGTTATTACTGCATTGTCGGAACTGGAAGCACAAGCATTTCGCTACACTCGCATTAACATCTGCTAACCATGTGTATGTGACAAATAAAATTTGATTTGATTTGATTTGTTAAAGGTGAGTTCTATTGAACAAAACAGGCTTGCTTCAAAACCACATGTTCATGCCATGAATGTTCAGTTTGTGTGTGTGTGTGTGTGTGTGAGTGTGTGTCACTGCACCAGTCTGACTCCAATCTGGTTTCTCTGTCGTCGTCGCCCCCCCCCCTCCTCTCCTTGCCCAGCACCTTCTTCTTATTGGATGACCTAGTGGGGTTGCCAAGGAAACATCTTTGGTGGGGCGAATTGTGGGGTGCAGCTTTTTGAATGGGTTTCAATCACACATTCACACATGCATCCACTTTCTGGCACACACACATGCATACACTCAGGTGAAAATCAGTGGTGAGATTTTCTACAAGCAAGGCCAGTTACCCATGGAGATTAAATGATGGAGAAAAAACAGATAGAGAAGGAAAAGTGAGGGAAGAACAGATGAGGGGAGGAGAGAACTACAATCATTGTTAACTCTTGAGTTTCTGAAAAAGAGTACATTATCTAGTATATCACACACAAAAGGGTTCTTTGGCTCTCCCCGTAGAAGAACCCTTTTTGGTTCTACGTAGGACCCTTTTGGGTTCCATTTAGAACTCTCTGTGGAAAGGGTCCTGCATGGAACCCAAAAGGGTTCTACCTGGAACCAAAAAGCGTTCTTCTAAAGAACCATTTTAGGTTCTAGATAGCACCTTATTGCTAAGGGTGTAGAACTGTATATCATCATCATCACCATAATCATCATCGCCATAATCATAATATTTTAGTAGTACAATCTCACCTGAATTCATTCTTCTAAATTATGCAGGTTCTCAAACAAACATGCACACTGTGACTACAGACAGGCTATTGATGCTAGACCTTTTCGAGCATCATTCGACATTTAGAGTCCACCCTAAACAAACCCTTATACACACACACACACACACACACACACACACACACACACACACACACACACACACACACACACACACACACACACACACACACACACACACACACAACAGTCCTCATTGCTTTCCTGCCTACCCCTCAGTCTTTATTTCCATTCTGTCTTTGTTTTCCTCTGTAAGCAAATTCAAAGTAATTCCAGCCAGACAAGTCTTTATAGTTGAATTTGCAGTATACCTACGCTGACTGACTGTGTGTGTGTGTGTCAATGACTGCCGGTTTGTGTGTGTGTGTGTAGATCACACGAAAACGAAAAGAGATATTCCACTACACACACACACACACAAACACACACACACACAAACAGGCAGTCACTTCACACACACACACACACACACACAAACAGGCAGTCACTTCACACACACACACACACACACACACACACACACACACACACACACACACACACACACACACAACAGGCAGTCACTTCACACAAAAAGCAGGCTCCCACTTCACACTGATAGTGTACACACACCCCTCTCTCTGTCATCATGAGCAGCTTTGATCTGGTGTGCTGTTGCCATTAGAGTGTTATGGTGTTACGTAATGCTTTTACATAAACTGCACTCTGCAGGGAGAGAGAGGGAAGACGGATGGGGGGGTGAGAGAAGGAGAGACATTTTTGCTGCACCATTACAAAGGGGATTCGCACTGCACCAAATCCCCCTTCCTTACAAATGCATACACACACACACACACACACACACACACACACACACACACACACACACACACTCACACTCTCAGTTCCATATTGCCAGATTGCCTGAATCCAGCATATTTCTTTGTGTTCCAGATTGTCTGTCTCTCCCCACCATACATTCTAATAATCAATACTCAACATTGATTTATTTTAACGAACAAGCATGCGGAATTGTATCTCCATCTCTTGAAATGAACCAGACAGCTCTCTGAGCCACACACTAAAACAACAACAGCCTCCCTCCCCCACCCCTCATCCTCCTAGGGATTTAAACAGCGGGGGTAGGGGGTTGAACCACAAAGCTTCATCCATATCACCCACCAGCTGAACAACCATGCCCTACACGTGTTGTGTGTATGTGTGTTTGTGTGTGTGTATGTGTGTGTATGTGCAGGTGACAAATGGATGCTAACACTGAGCCAGAGTCCACTCTATTAGCACAAACACAGGGTTTTATTCATTAAATATATAAACAGGAAAGAAACAAAGACATTCACACCATTAACAGAGAGAAAGAAAGACAGACAGGAAGATAAAACAGTAAAAAGGATGAATAATGCTTTTTCCACTGTAATGCAACTCGTTGCCCAGATGAAGAATAAGGTGGTGAACAGAGAAAAGGAAACCAAAACATAGAAAAACATCCAGACTATTTTTAAAACTGCGCTCCACCTTTACACTCTCCTCTTTTCGACTGTCTGTTCGGATTTCTCCGAACCGCTCCCCAAGCTAGTGGATCCAATCAACATCCCTTATACCCACTTCCAAAACTCAGGAACAGACCGACAGATGGATAGACAGACCGACAGACAGCTAGGTAGACATAGGGTTAAGGACGTCATGCTCATTTTCTGCAGGTCTGTCACTCCTGATGGCATATAGAGGAACAGTGATCACCAGCAGGATGAGAGAAAAGGAGTGTGTCCATGATTTGGGGATGGGGATGAGGTGTACTCCTGAATGCAAGCCACAGGTATTAACTTTGGCCCCCACCCCTTCCTCCTTCAGATATCATAAACAATGGTCCACAAAGGTCGGGTTAAGAACCTGCCCATTGGGCACACCAGGTCATTTCAACGTGGATAATTGTGTCATATTTGGTTGAGACGTTGATCAATGAGATTACAACCTATATTCAACTCAAAAAGACAGCCAAACGTTAGTTGAATTTCCAATGTGTCATCAATATGCTTTCAACCATCTACAACCACGATCAAATTCCAATGGAAAACTATGTCTGATTTTTGGTTTAGATGTCAAACGCTCAACCATTTAAAAGCACAGCAGTTCAAATGGGAATACAATGTCAGATATTTTGTTTATTTATAAAACAGATTCATGTGTTATCACTGTGCTTCATCTGGGAGCACACAACCAAGTGACCTGGATTGCAGTTGAGATGACATTAAAAGTACATGATGCAAGTGATCAATGCCATTCTAGATTCTGCGCAGATTATTAAAGAGATCGTAAAGATCTCCATAGACCTGCAATGACCTATGATGCTATCTTGAACATGCACACTTTATATGATTATATAAGTAATGTATAGTTAACAGTAACCTCAAAATGTGGCCATGGATGTGTTTCTCATTTTAAGGTTAAATGTTAAATTAGTTTGAAAGATTTACTGTATACAAAAATAATATGGAATTGTGTTTGGTTGACAACGCAACCAAATATCAACATTAAAAAGGCGATGTATCTACTCATTGGATAGTTCCATCAGAGCCACTGGCTTAAACCTATTCTTTAACTTTTATTTTTAGTTGAGTTGGAGACATGAATTCAACATATAATTTGTTAACAAGTTAATCGGCTATTTATTGTATTTCAAAAGTGATATTGAATTGTGTTTATTTTTTTGTCAACGCAACCAAATATCAACATTTGAAAGATATTTATCTTCTGCTTGGATAGTTCCATCTGTGCCACTGACTTACTCTGGCTTTAATTCCAGTTTGTCTGCAAATTAATAATTGATATGTTGGATTATTATATATGATTTTTCTATGTTGAAATTTGGTTACCGTGATGCCATTATTCTCTGGTTGAAATTTGGTTACCGTGATGCCATTATTCTCTGGTTGAAATTTGGTTACCGTGATGCCATTATTCTCTGGTTGAAATTTCACCTTCAAAACAACAGGTTGATATTTTCCACGTAGATTCCACGTCACAATACATTGCAATGTCTCATGAAACATTATCTTATAAAAAGAGTATGAAAACCAGTGAAGAACAAATTACTAAGTAGAAAAAAGTATTGTATTAATGTGTCCTGGTCGAGAAGAAAGTAATCCTTGATGTGTGTGTGTGTGTGTGTGTGTGTGTGTGTGTGTGTGTGTGTGTGTGTGTGTGTGTGTGTGTGTGTGTGTGTGTGTGTGTGTGTGTGTGTGTGTGTGTGTGTGTGTGTGTGTGTGTGTGTGTGTGTGTGTGTGTGTGTGTGTGTGTGTGTGTGTGTGTGTGTGTGTGTGTGTGTGTGTGTGTGTGTGTGTGTGTGTGTGTGTGTGTGTGTGAGAAAGAGAGTCCTTGACGTGGTGTGTGTGTGTCCTTAGTGTAGACTGTGTTCCCTGAACCTAGTGCCTTGTGTTCCAGGCACCTCATGCAGCAAGTGAGGAGTGTTCAGTGGTCGTTGTTCAGTCAGTAGAGGAACATCTTTCAATGCTGTCTCACTATTGCGTTACTTATTCCGTTTTTTATTGGTTGGTTTGTTATAGTTGTTAATTCCAGAGAGATTGAACCTGCTGCTGTTTCTCCAGTGCGAGGTCATCATAGTACAGTAGTTGCTCGTTCGAGTGGTGGAGCACATATGGTCCAGAGGAGAATGTGTGTGTTTGTCATTCACTTAGGACGATTAAGTTTTGTGATGTTGTTTCTTGTTTATGTTCACTGGCAAGGTGAGGTGTTGTATCCGGTGATCTCCATGGACACCTTAGTAAAAATACATTTATAAATGCTTTCTGATTGTTTTTAGCAATGTTGTCACCACTGTTATCCACTGGTACTTTAGAACTGGGAGAAGAACAGTCAACAGTACACCCCACATTGCCACGGGAAGTAGGGGTGCTGAAGAAAATTACAAAAATAGTTTTTTTTATCACAAAAGTAGTGCACTGGGCCTTTAATAGTCCTGTATTGCTCCTCTGTAGCTCAGATGGTTGAGCATGGTGCTTGTAATGCCAGAATAGTGCGTTTGATTCCCGGGACCACCCATACGTAGAAATAATTACACACATCGCTTTGATAAAAGCGCCTGCTAAATGTCAGACAAAAAGATGTAGATGAGGATTGAGACTGTGAATGTAGTCTGGGATTAGGAGGTAATTAGTTAACAATTAGATTATTACAAACTGTTTCATTAGATTAAACACGTGGTATCATATAAAAATCTGTGTTTCAGAAACAAGGACTTGAAGAGAAGAAGAAAAGCTTCTCTAGTCATTCCTAGTGGTGTGCAGTGCAGTTGAATTCTGTGACCATTGTTTACATATTCAAAAGCGCTGAGAGTTGTCGAAAATGTGGATCCCAAACTTTGAAATGCCCTCCCTCACCCACTTGAAGTCTTTAAAAGTGTCCCATACACATCATTTCAGTGATGCTGCACACACAAGTCCAGTGATGTAGATTTTTTGTTTTTAACTTTAACTTTTGGAGGCGTGACCCACCAGAACCAATGGAAGTGTTGTTTAGAGCTCCTATCACTCTCTTTCAAGTCTTTATCATTGTATGATGCATTTCACAATACACCAGTCCGGCAATGTCATGCACACTAGTCCAGTGATGTTGTCTAGTTCTAACCAAAGACATCAAAGTCCATGGCTGCCTTGATCAGACTTACTTCCTGGGGGCTGGCCCTCGTGTAGCGTTGCCGGGCTTGTTCCTAGGGCGACGGACTGGCACCTTGGAGACAGGGATCCTGGTCCGGGCTGGAGGAGGAGCTTGGGTGGGTGTGTCAGAGGGAGGAGTGGCTGTGAGGACAGTGGAAAGAGCTGATTGGCTCACCGAGTGAGGGGGTGTGTTCTGTCTGACACTAAGAGGGATTTTGGACTCGCGGGGAAGGCTAGTGCTTCCCTTCATCGAACGAAAAGATGAAGAGGAGGAAGAGGAAGGAGGAGTAGTCTGGGAGGGAGTGCTGCGTTTGTAGTCGTCAGTGGAGAGAGAAGGAGTACTTGTCAGATCTTCTTCCTCCTCCTCTTCCTCTTCATCAGATCTGTCCAATTCCTCATTGTAGAGGTCGTACAGCGCGTCGCCAGAGCAGCTGTCACGCGATAAACCAATCCTCTGGTTCCGCAGGAAGCCGTCGTCAGGCGTTGCCGTGGGGTTGCCGAGGGCGTATCCCAATAGCCCTCGTCTCTAAGGGCCGGGACATCCTGTTGGGGCTGGACCTCCTCCTTAGTGTCCTTCTCATTGGGCAAAGAGGTTTGACGGGCAGCATGAGTGGGGAGTTTACTCATCCTTCCTCCCCCCACTAAAGGGATCTTGCTGAGTCCCAGAGACTTGACCTGGGGGGGTTTCCGCTCTGTACCCCTGGGGGGAGCCGGGTGAGAGCTGGGTCGGGGGAGGGCGGGGGAGTTCTCTCCCCCAGAGGGGAGCATGTGCCAGAGCCCCTGCATGTCTGCGTCGTCCACCCCGTCAGGGCTGGCCATCTCCTCGCCACCCCCCATGTAGGCCACCACGCCGCTGCCAGAGGGCTGCTGAATCGGGGCAGAGTGGGAGGGCATCAGCCGTGCCCTGGCTGGGAGGGGGGCAGGGGCGGAAGTGGGGGTAATGCTGGAAGGGGTGGCATGGTTAGTAATGGAGGATTTAGCTGGGGAGCTGCGTACTACCCCACCCCCACTGCTACTGCTACTACTGGTGACACTTCCTCCTCCTCCATTTCCTCCTCCCACGTTTCCTGCCACCTCCTCCTCTGCGTCTGCAATGATATCACCGCATCCTGTCAGCGAATCAAAGCTCTTGAGCGAGGTGACGTCAGTGAAGAGGAGTGAACAGAGCCGGTCCACTGAGGGTTCAGAGGTGGGGTCACACCGATCCAGAGGGGGTGGCCGTTGCTGAGGAAATGGACGTTTTGGTTCTTGAGTGAAAGGCAGAGTGAAGAGGGGAAGGGGATGGTGTATAGGGGAATTCTGACAAGTTTGTCGTCATGGCAGTAGAGTGTGTGAGTGGTGTTGTGGCGTTGTCTCGGGAGAAGTTCTCGCTGATTCTGTGTTTAGCTCAGCTTCCAAGCTCCCATTATCCTCCTGTGGTGAGTGGGGCTGGGGTTCAAGGGTCAGAGTGACGTCTTTCACTTCCTCCTTTAGAATCACATCTCCCTCTCTCACCTCCCTCCCCTCAGTTACCCCCACCTCTCCCTCCATCACTCTCTCCTTCCGCCGCCACCTTATACTACTAAAGAAGCCTTTTAAACCCCTCCCCTGCTTCCAAACCCTGTATTCTCATTAGCTCTCACACTTCCTCGTCTGAGCAGCGAAAAGAAGCTCAGTGATTTGCTGAGAGACCTCACCTGTCCCGCCTCTGATATTCCAGACTCCTCCCCTCTCTGTCCATCTGTCTCCAAGCTTGTTAGTCCATCATGCGTTTTACTCCTGACGAGCTCATTAGCCGACCCCACAGAATTCCCATTCACAGAATTCCCATTCTCGGAATTCCCATTCTCGGAATTCCCATTCCCATTGGCCTCTTTGTTCCTAAAGGAGAAGAATCTGGCCATTCCGGAGCTGGATAATCGTTTTCCAAACAGCTTTAAGGCTGCTTTGTTGATCTTCCCTGGCGGTTGGGGCCATGGGGAACAGAAGAAGGAGGTGGAGGAGGTTCCACGCATTCTGACTGCACCTCCATCTTCTAGCTATCTCTATCACTCTATTTCTCCTGCTGTTTCCCTCTGTCCCTCTCTCTCTCTCTCTCTCACTCACACTCTCTCTGTCCTGCAGCCTGGTACTCTCTCGCTTCCTCACTGGTTCTATCTGATGCTTGCCTGTTGGTTTTCTCTCTCTCTCTCTCTCTCCCTCCCTCTCTCTCTCTCTCAAACACACACACACACACACTGGGTGCTACTCCTGACTGTATCCATGGCAACTGGTTGGGCTAAGCAGCTTTGTCAGAGTTGGCGGACTGCCCATGTATCTCCTCCTCCCTCTCTCCCCCCCCTCCCCACCCGATCAGCACCATGGCTCCCTCTTCTTTTCTGTCCTTATTTATTCATCTTTGTTCACGCCCCCAGATTAGTTCCTCCCATCAAAGTGAGACATAGAGAGAGACTGACTTGTGCTGCACTACTGTGTGTGGTTGTGTGTGTGTGGGTGTACGTGTTTGTGTGAGATTTCAATAGTACGTTAGATGATGAGCTCGTGTTTGCTTATGAATGTGTGACCTATACAGAACATACTAACATGTGTGTATGTGTTCAGAACTAAATACTTTAAGTATAAAAACTGACCCCATCAAATCCCACTCAGATGAGAAGAATCAGTTGTGTATTGCATGTGTGTGTCTGTGTGTTCAGGGCAAGTCTGTGTCTGTGTGTGTGTGTGTGTGTGTGTGTGTGTGTGTGTGTGTGTGTGTGTGTGTGAGTGTGAGATCTGCTGATCAGTGGAATGAATAGGATAAAGCATGCATATAGATTTAGAGAATTATTTCAGCATTGCTAATGTTCTCAACACACACTCACTCACTCACTCACTCAGTACACACACACACACCTCCAGTAGAGTTTGGCCTGGCAGTATACAACATATGGCAGTATACAACTAACCCTGTTCCACATGGAGTCAAGGACCATGTGTCCAATAGGATATGACAGCTAAGAGACAGTGGTCTAACAGTCTCATCTAAAGAAGACTGACTGTTGAAATAGATTTTTTTGTGTTGTGTATTTGACCCAATGAAATAAATACATACATGTATAGTACCTGTATATCATACCGGTTTGTTCTGTCTCCCTCCACGTGTTTTGTCCACAGACTGTTTCATTCTCTCCTTCCTATATGAGCACTGCTTATGTGCTCAATCTGTACTATCCTTTTTCTTGTCCTTTTCTATTCCTCCAATCCTCCCTATCTCCCCTCAGCACCCGACCTACTTTTAGCCGCTCTCCTCGCTCCTTCCCTCCTCCCCCTCTTCCTTCCTAGTTTTGAGGCACGGGACCCATCTTCCACCTCATTGCTATCAAACAATGTCTTCATTCACATGCTGGAGGCTACCAACATCCACACAGACACACACACAAAGACAGGTGAGGGCTTCCCCAGAGTGAAGCGCTGAGGTGGATCTCCTTATGCTCTTTCCCAGCCAACTCTATTAGATAGAGCCTAACCAGGCCTGCCTGTCTGTCTGCCTACCTTCCTGTCTGTCTGTCTGCTTATCTGTCTGTCTGCCTGCATGTCTGCCTGTCTACCAACCTTCCTGTCTGTCTGCCTACTAGCTTGTCTACCTACAGTACCTACCTGTCTGCGAAAATAGTATGTTACTCTCTATCTCTCTCTCGATTACGTGTTTTTTCACAGGCCCCTGGGTTGATCTCATCACTAAATGGGACAGTTAGAGGACATTACAGAGTGTTACTGAGTGTGTGCGTGTGTGTGTGTGTGTGTGTGTGTGTGTGTGTGGAGAGAGAGAGGTATCTGTCTATTGACTCCATATTCAGACCAATGACTCAATCCATTGATGGGCTGAAGCAGAGTGGAGTGGATTGTGAGAGTGGTTGGCATGGTAACAATTATTGGATGGATCAGGCCGTGAATAGCCATTTTATTCATATCTGCCTTATTAGAAATCCGTCTGGCCATAGTGGTAAGGACATATTTGATGGATTTAACAGGTCATATCTTCTGCTCTGAACAATACAAAAGTATAACCCTTCCTCTAATCCAGAATTAATAACACACAGTACACAGACATGTGCATGCAGACAGAGCACACACTGGTCACCCCCTCTGTAGCCCCAGGAGTCTTGTAGTGAGTGGTTTTGGGGGGTAGGGACACTTGGAAGAGTGTCTCCTCAGTGTGGCTGGGTCAGAATTAGACTAATCCATGTATGTGTGTGTGTTGTAACCCCCCCAGGATTACTCATTGTGCTCTTTTGTTCCTGTAATGAACAGAGAGCAGCTTAAGGTCTTATTAAGTGACATAGAGCCACTCCCCCCATTGTGACAGAGTATGAATATACACACACTCCTACATTAAAATCACATGTACAGTACAGTCAACAATTTGTATTTGCTGTCTTAGGACTGGTCTAAATGTGAGCATGAAAAGGGAACATGTAGATACAAAAGTATGTGGACATCCCTTCAAGTGAGTGGATTAGTCTATTTCAGCCACACCCGTTGCTGACAGGTGTATAAAATTGAGTACACCGCCATGCAATCTCCATAGACAAATATTGGCCCATACTGAAGAGCTCAGTGACTTTCAATGTGGAACCGTCATAGGATGCCACCTTTCCAACAAATCAGTTTATCAGAGCAGCCCTGGTCAACTGTAAGTGCTGTTATTGTGAAGTGGAAATGTATAGGAGCAACAATGGCTCAGCCGCAAATAGGCAGGGCACACAAGCACAAAGTCCTTAAAAATCATCTGTCCTTGGTTGCAAGGAACACTCACTACCGAGTTCCAAACTGCCTCTGGAAGCAACGTCAGCACAAGAACAGTTCGTCGGGAGCTTCATGAAATGGGTTTCTATGGCCGAGCAGCCGCACACAAGCCTAAGATCACCATGCACAATGCCAAGTGTCAACTGGAGTGGTGTAAAGCTCGCCACCATTGGACTCTGGAGCAGTGGAAACGAGTTCTCTGGAGTGATGAATCACACTTCACCATCTGGCAGCACGACGGAAGAATCTGGGTTTGGAGAATGGCAGGAGGACTCTACCTGCAGAGTGCCAACTGTAAAGTTTGGTGGAGGAGGAATAATGGTCGGGGGCTGTTTTTCATGGTTAGGGTTCAGGCCTTAGTTCCACTGAAGGGAAACCTTAACGCTACAGCATACAAACATTCTAGATGATTCTGTGATTCCAACTTTGTGGTTGGAGGAAGGCCCTTTCCTTTTTCAGCATGACAATGCCCCCATGCACAAAACGAGATCCATACAGAAATGGTTTGTCGAGATCGGTGTGGATGGTAAACCGACTGGCTTGCACAGAGCCCTGACCTCAAGCCCGTCGAACACCTCATGGAATGAATTGGAACGCCGACTGCGAACCAGGCCTACTCGCCCAACATCAGTGCCCGACCTCATTAACGCTCTGTGGCTGAATGGAAGCAATGTTCCAACATCCAATGGATAGCCTTCCAGAAGAGTGAGGCTGTTGTAGCAGCAAAGGGGGGACCAACTCCATAGTAATACCCATGATTTTAGAATGAGATGTTTGACGAGCAGGTGTCCACATTTGGCCATGTAGTGTATAGTGGAGCGTGTGTGTGTGTGTGGGTGGGACGTGCATGTACACTTAGCCCTCAGTAGTGTCATGGCTGTCTGGGGTGTAGAACATAGCAGAATGTTGGCGTGCTATGGGAGAGGGTAGGGGAACCATGTCGTGTGGAAGACCTGTTAATGTTTAATGGAAGTTAAAGTGCAACGGGACTAAATGGCCTACTTGAAGCCACAGTTCATCATGTAGAGGGAGAGAGAAGTGTAGGGAGTGAAGTCTTGTCTATGCAGTCCAACCCTTCAGCAGACACTCTTGACATAGTGTTTGTGTGTGTATGTATAGTAACAGTGACCTCCAGAGCTCATTTACAACAAGGACCTTCTTGTCTCGGGCTACAAGGTTTTAGCTGGTCTTTACTGAAAGCTGACACGAGTATAGAGTAGCAACAATGGATTGGTGAAAACAGACAGTCACACACAGGCTTGGAATAAAAGGCCTGGTAAAGTACATTGGTACAGTGTCTTCATGGAGGTTTGCAGAGCTGGTGGAACTAGTTCAATGCCCATGCAGGGCATATTCATAAATCATTTAGGAGCAAGTGCTTTACCCCCTCCCCAGTTACTTTCAGACAAACTTCACAAGGTATGTTCACACACACACGTAATACCATCTGTACACTGTGTGCTTGTCAGTGTGTGAGAGGGATCAGAGAAACGGTTTAGGTCAACTTGTATAAACCCATTCCAGACAGTCTAATCCTAACTCTGTTACACTTCTGTAGTGACTGCTGGGGGACAGTAATGTCCCGACCTCGGCATGGGGTTACATTATACACTGTAGTGACTGCTGGGGGACAGCAATGTCCCGACCTCGGCATGGGGTTACATTATACACTGTAGTGACTGCTGGGGGACAGCAATGTCCCGACCTCGGCATGGGGTTACATTATACACTGTAGTGACTGCTGGGGGACAGCAATGTCCCGACCTCGGCATGGGGTTACATTATACACTGTACTGACTGCTGGGGGACAGCAATGTCCCGACCTCGGCATGGGGTTACATTATACACTGTAGTGACTGCTGGGGGACAGCAATGTCCCGACCTCGGCATGGGGTTACATTATACACTGTAGTGACTGCTGGGGGACAGTAATGTCCCGACCTCGGCATGGGGTTACATTATACACTGTAGTGACTGCTGGGGGACAGCAATGTCCCGACCTCGGCGTGGGGTTTCATTATACACTGTAGTGACTGCTGGGGGACAGCAATGTCCCGACCTCGGCGTGGGGTTACATTATACACTGTAGTGACTGCTGGGGGACAGCAATGTCCCGACCTCGGCGTGGGGTTACATTATACACTGTAGTGACTGCTGGGGGACAGCAATGTCCCGACCTCGGCGTGGGGTTACATTATACACTGTAGTGACTGCTGGGGGACAGTAATGTCCCGACCTCGGCGTGGGGTTACATTATACACTGTAGTGACTGCTGGGGGACAGCAATGTCCCGACCTCGGCGTGGGGTTACATTATACACTGTAGTGACTGCTGGGGGACAGTAATGTCCCGACCTCGGCGTGGGGTTACATTATACACTGTAGTGAGGCTACACCAGTCCCGCGGGCCCAAGGAGGTTCTAGTGGCCGGCTCAGATGCACTACGATGAACAACTAAAACCAACGGGTGACTGTCCTATTACTTGCTGTCACCACAGTGTGTTATAGCGACCACCTGCTGGATGCCAGCTATGGCTGTTCTTACCAATGTGGAGGGGGGGAAACGCACACCTGTTTAGGCGAGGTGCTGCCTAGCGGAGTAGAACACTTGAAAAATAAATGGAGAGCCGCACTCTCTAGGAGCTCCGATGCAATAATTGAATAACCTAGCTAACGTTGACAGAAAAGCGGTCTTCATCAGGGTATAGTCACCCTGACGTTCTTACCAATGAAACATGAGGAATTGTCTGAAAGATCGCGATAACTTGGTCAGAGGCTCTACTGCACATGTCAAACTCATTCTAAGCGTCTGTGGGTTTTCCTTCCTCCCTTGTACGTGATTGATGAATTAAGGTCACTAGTTAGTAAGGAACTCCCTTCTCACCTAGTTGTCCAGGTGTTCATTGAAAGGAAAAACCAGTAGACACTAGGCCCTCCATGGAATGAGTTGACAGCCCTGCTCTAGTCTCCTCTAATGGATTGACAAACTCTTCCACACACACAGCATCCTTGTTCTCCTGCTGACCCCTCCAATGTTCTATGACCCCAGAGTAACTATGGCAATTACCTTGAAAATGGGGTTATGACCTTACCCAGTGAGACAAAGGTAACCAACTGGATTATCCAATCAACCCAAGGGAGCCAATGGGATTATCTCAATGCCATGTCCACGGATGAATGTTGGACATGGAAGTAAAAATCAGCTTTCAACATCCATCATTCAGATTACAGTGGAATCATGCAATCTTGGAAGATGGAACAGTTTGAAGGATAAATTATCTGATTTCAGTGCAATTCCACGTTAAAACAGGGTTATCCAAAGATGTTCTGGCTTAGACGCAGGATCGAGACGTTTTGGTACTCAAATCTGTACCTGGCCGTCACCCCATCTGGAGGATCACAACATTAAGAACATGAAATATGGGATGTTCATTACTAAAATCGGCTAGACGTTGGATTAAGGGGAGAATCTGATGGTTTGAACATCAAGAGATCAGAGCAGACACAGTCTGATGCCAGGAACTGTCCTACAGAGCATTGGCTTTCACAGATACAGTTGTGTGGAGTTGAATAACATAGGCAGACAGAACACGCAGATCTTCATGTCATTTATTCTCTTTAGTGCTTTTCAACATTCTTAAAAACAAGCCTTTCTATGTGCAGTAAATGCCGCTTTCTATAAAGATTTATAATACAACCTTCATTCACCAACATAGGAATATGGCTAAACACAACACACACACACACGCACACACTCACACCAACACTCACACACACTCGTCCTTTAGTGACCCCATCTCTCACTCTTTCCATTCCTCCTCCCTCCATTCCAGCCCAGTCACCCCTCCTCCATTTCTCCAGTATCACACGCCTCAGCAGGTCATGCGGGCCACTCCAAACTCCAGGCTGACCACAGCGGGCTCGGCCTTGGCCCCATATGTCCCCTGCAGGTCACTGTAGCTCTCCTTGCGCTCTGTACCGCTGCTGCCCTCTACTGTCCGCTCTGTGTCACTGCAGCACTCTGTCACCTCCTCTCCCACCTCCTCCTCCTCCTCCTGCTGTCGCTGTGCCTCCTTCCGGCTGAGGGGGGCTCCCAGGATGAGGGAGTGAGGGGCGCGTGGGGAGGATGCGTTGGTCTCTAGGGGAAGCCTGGGGGTCCGGGGTGGGGGGGCTGATGCCATGCTTCTGTAGCCTCTGGAGGGACAAAGAAGGAGACATAGGGTTAGATTTAGTAACGAGAACCCCCCCACTTACATTGCGCACCACCAATACCTCTACACAATCACCTGTTGTTTTCAGAATTCTGATGTGCTGATTGATGTCACATTGTGTGTCGTTTCAATACACCAGCACCACATTAAAACCGTACCTCTAACCCCCTCCTCTCAAGCCATATTTTATTTATTTATTAACTTACACCTTTATTTAACCAGGTAGGATAGTTGAGAACATGTTCTCATTTACAACTGCGACCTGGCCAAGATAAAGCAAAGCAGTTCGACACATAACTATCCAGAGTTACACATGGAATAAACAAACATACAATCAAAAATACAGTAGAAAAATCTTTATCCAGCATGTGCAAATGAGGTAGGATAAGAGACGTAAGGCAATAAATAGGCCATGGTGGCGAAGTAATTACAATATTGCAATTAGACAGTGGAATGTGCAGAAGACAAATGTGTAAGTAGAGATACTGGGGGGCAAAGGAGCAAGATAAATAAATAAATACAGTATGGGAATGGGGTAGATTAGATGGGCTAATTACAGATGAGCTATGTACAGGTGGAGTGATCTGTGAGCTGCTCTGACAGCTGGTGCTTAAAGCTAGTGAGGGAGGTAAGGGTCTCCAGTTTTAGTGATTTTTGCAGTTCGTTCCAGTCATTGGCAGCAGAGAACTGGAAGGAGAGGCGGCCAAAGGAAGAATTGGCTTTGGGGGTAACCAGGGAGATATACCCGCTGGAGCGCATGTCAGTGAGCTAAGATAAGGCGGGGCTTTACCTAGCGTAGACTTGTAGATGACCTGGAGCCAGTGGGTTTGGCAATGAGTATGAAGCGAGGGCCAGCCGACGAGAGTGTACAGGTCACAGTGGTGGGTAGTATATGGGGCTTTGGTGACAAAATGGGTGGCACTGTGATAGACTACATCCAATTTATTGAGTAGAGCGTTGGAGACTATTCTATAGATGACATCACCGAAGTTGAAGATGGGTAGAATAGTCAGTTTTACAGGGTATGTTTGGCAGCATGAGTGAAGGATGCTTTGTTGCAAAATAGGAAGCCATTCTAGATTTAATTTTGGATTGGAGATGCTTATTGTGAGTCCGGAAGGAGAGTTTAGTCTCGCCAGAGAGCTAGGTATTTGTAGTTGATGCTGAACGGGGCGGGCATGTGCGGGCAGCGATCGGTTGAAGAGCATGTATTTAGTTTTACTTGCATTTAAGAGCAGTTGGAGGCTACAGAAGGAGAGTTTTATGGCATTGAAGCTCATCTGGAGGTTAGTTAACACAGTGTCCAAAGAAGGGCCAGATGTATACAGGATGGTGTCGTCTGCATAGAGGTGGATCAAAGAATCATCCGCAACAAGAGCGACATCATTGATGTATACAAAGAGACAGCCCCCTGAGCCCCCACCCCTCCTGAAATGACGCCACACTATTAATAATTTTATACAATTCAAACCTAAGACAAGGTTTGTTCTTGTTAGCCATACAGCCAACAATGGCCTGGCCAAACAAACAGTTCAGCAAAACACATTTGACCCTTTTCTCTGCTTGAATAGCTTGGCCCCAATCACAAACATCCCCACAGAGAAGACCACTCCCCACCTCACACACAGAGTCTAGAGACAATAACAACATTATCCTGACACTCAGAAAAATACATGATCAGTCTCAGTCACTGCACAAAACAGATACCCCTCCCCAACTCCCAGGTCAACCCTATAGCTATTGGTGACCAGTGCTTCATGTAATACCCTCCACTGGAGGTCCTCTGACATGTTTGGCACTGGGAGCTTATAGAGCACCCTCCACCTATACCCTGCCATGCTCTCAGCCCCCCACAACCCCTGATGCCCCTATTACTCCCACTAAGCTCCCAGATGCCTAACCTTGGCACGGAAGGGAGCGCCTACTCCCCACATCCACAAACTCCCGCTGTGCCTGGTATACTAAATATCAGTAATATCAGTCTCTGTCACTTGCAGTGTGCCACTCCTCCCTGAGGCTGCACTTTGCACACGCCCACTACCTTCAGGCAGAGCTCTCCTGGACCTTCCCATGACTCTCTCCATAAACCTGACGTTAGTCCCGCCTGCTGTGCCAACTCCGGGGTTTTCCATCCCCCACCAGTCGTTGGTCAGCTAGTCTCCTGCTGCCATTAAACGTCACTGCAGGGTGGCTGAACAAACAGACCTCAAAGGGATCAGTGGGTTGTGGATGATGGGGCTTCTCCCACGCCCCCTGTGGGGCCTCTAGCTGCCAGGCACTCAGTACTGCAGCATAGAAATCAGGAGACCCCTGCTTCATGAGTCTCTCCCGGCTTCTTCTCATGAAGAAGAGCTTGCGCCAGCCCTAAACCACTCATAAACAGACAACATGCTGGTTCCCCTCCCAGCTAACATCATTGTGGTACAGTAGCTTCTACACTGCTTCGAGTCAGAATGATGCCACCCTGCTCTCCAGGTCCACCAGGCCTTGTCCTCCCTCCTGACAGAAAATAATCCATGTATTTGCGTTGCATGTCCTATAAGCAACTGTGGGAGGGGGTGTATCTCCTCACAACAGAAGTTACACGCCCACTGGGACAAAAGTAACAAGGTTTTCTTGGTTTCCACTCTTGTTTTTCCAACCTGGGAACAAGAATGGATACCAGCCTTCTCTCTCTCTCAACATGGAAAAATCTCAGCTCTGCAAGGGTTCCTTTCTCTTTACGGGATAAAGAGCCCAGCACCCCAGTGTAGTTGATAGATGATCTTGCATCCCCCACCCTATCCTGCCACACCAGCTCAACCTCCGCTACACAAGTACCCTGAACAAGAAAAAGCTGTATACTGCTGACAGAAAAACCCAATCTGGGCTTTCCATACATTCCACCACTGACAGAGACTCAAACTCCCCTTTCCGATGTCCCCACCTCTCCCAAAAGCCTTGGAAGCTTGAGCAAAAAGTGTTACCTTGTAAGAGCTTTAATTTGAATTTTCAATAGGACACCTGGCTGGGCTCTGGTGAAACAGAGAAGTGAGCCATGGCAATATGATGGTCTGAAAGTGCAACTGGGAGAATGGAGGCTCTCACTTGCGTATTGCTCTGATTTTTGAATGTATAGATACGATCCAAAGGAGTTCACCCTCCCCCAACCACCTTTACAAAAGCCCCTCTCCCATCCTGGACTAGGTGCATACACATTCATGAAAGCAAAGGTTGTGGATTTAGTCTCTAACCACTAATGTTGACACACAGTCCCAGGGGGAAGCATAGCTACCCTGCACTAAGCTTTGTGCCATGGCTCAGCACCTGCGCCCCCTTTCACCAGACCCCCCCCCCCCCCCCCCATCCACTTCATTCTTCACATCACTGAGTCTCTTGTAAAATAAATAAATACATTTTATATATATATATATATAAAAAAAAGATTCACATTGAAATTGTTTTGTTTTACAAACCCCTCTCCCCCCAGTCTCTGCTGCTTTCATGTTAAGGGAGCCTAACCATAAAATCTCCAGGTGGGAGAGAATACACCACAATTAGAAACCAGTAGAGTAGCCCATGAAGCCACCGTGCCATAAAAGACCTATCAATTTACCGTACGCACCAATGTGACCCACTTTCTTAGCCTATACTGCTTCCTGGGTGAGAGGACACTGAACCCCTCATTCTTCATCAGGTGTTGTGCTGACCTTACAAACCTTTCAGAAGCAGGAATATAACACTCCAGCGGAACCTTCTTTTTCCCTTTAGTCTCCCTCAGGAAGCTAGACAGTTCCCTCGCTGTATGTA
>NW_027011120.1:0-26139 GCF_036934945.1 Oncorhynchus masou masou | reverse complement strand
GAGTCAATGTGGAGGCTATATACAGGGTATTACGGTACAGAGTCAATGTGGAGGCTATATACAGGGGGTACCGGTACAGAGTCAATGTGGAGACTATATACAGGGTGTTACGGTACAGAGTCAATGTGGAGGCTATATACAGGGGGTACCGGTACAGAGTCAATGTGGAGGCTATATACAGGGGGTACCGGTACAGAGTCAATGTGCGGGGTCACCGGTTCGTCGAGGTAATTGAGGTAATATGTACATGTAGGTAGAGTTGGGGCTTTTATAGGTAAAACGTGGTGCCAATAGGGAGGTACCCTTGCTTATTGGATGTGGTGACTAGGCTACATATCCACGGGTTCATTCCTGGACTGCTGCTCCTCGGTATGAGTATGAAATGCGTTGGCTATAGTTTAACCAGTTGAACTCCTCTTCGGAACCGGAGTTAAAAGGTGTTTGTTGCTACCCTGTTTCCGGCTACTCGACTAACAGATCCTTGTTTTTAGTTTGGATAGAGCCTTAGGCGAAAGGGGTGGTGCCGGTTCAATCCACCTCACTGTTTGTGTCTTCAAAAACAGTCTCGCTACAAACTAGTTATTGGCAGATGGGAGTGGGACTGCCTCAAGTCACATGACTAAATCCCCAGACTGGTTCATGTCATCTGTTGCCTTTTGCCTGTCTTCTGTGTTAAACACATGACATTATACACATGTTACTTCAATAGACTCTACAATGTGAGTCTTGATGTGAATTCCCACTGGTGCATCAGGAGGGATGTTGGTGGTGTTTTCAGTGTTGAGAACATGGACACATTTCTGCTAGAGCTGCCCTGGCCCTGCTAGAGCTGCCCTGGCCCTGCTAGAGCTGCCCTGGCCCTGCTAGAGCTGCCCTGCTAGAGCTGCCCTGCTAGAGCTGCCCTGGCCCTGCTAGAGCTGCCCTGCTAGAGCTGCCCTGGTCCTGCTAGAGCTGCCCTGGCCCTGCTAGAGCTGCCCTGCTAGAGCTGCCCTGGCCCTGCTAGAGCTGCCCTGGCCCTGCTAGAGCTGCCCTGGCCCTGCTAGAGCTGCCCTGCTAGAGTTGCCCTACTAGAGCTGCCCTGGCCCTACTACTAGAGCTGCCCTGGTCCTCCTAGAGCTGCCCTGGTCCTACTAGAGCTGCCCTGGTCCTGTAAGTGCTGTTATTGTGAAGTGGAAACCTCTAGGAGTAATGACTCGGCCTCGAAGTGGTAGGTCACCCATGCTCACAGTACGAGACCGCTGCGCGCTAAAGAGTGTGAAAATCGTCTGTCCTCGGTTGCAACATTCACTATCGAGTTCCAAACTGCCTCTGGAAGCAACGTCAGCACAAGAACTGTTTGTCGGGAGCTTCATGAAATGGGTTTCCATGGCCGAGCAGCCGCCCACAAGCCTCAGATCACCATGCGCAATGCCAAGCGTCAGCTGGAGTGTTGGAAAGCTCGCCACCATTGGACTTTGGAGCAGTGGAAATGGGTTCTCTGGAGTGATGAATCACGCTTCAACATCTTGGCAGTCCCACGGACAAATCTGGGTTTGGCGGATGCCAGGAAAACGCTACCTGCCCGACTGTATAGTGGCAACTGTAAAGTTTGGTGGAGGAGGAATAATTGTCTGGGGTTGTTTTCATGGTTCGGGCCCCTTAGATCCAGAGAACACTACAGCTTAAAATGACATTCTAGAAGATTCTGTGCTTTCAACTTTGTGGCAACAGTTTGGGAAAGGCCTTTTCCTGTTTCAACATGACAAGACCTCCCACGTGCACAAAGCGAGGTCCGTATAGAAATGGTTTGTCGAGATCGGTGTGGGAAAAACTTGACTGGCCTGCACAGAGCCCTGACCTCAACCTCCATCGAGCACCTTTTGGGATGAATCGGAACGCCAACTGCAAGCCAAGTGTCCACATACTTTTGGTACTGTATAAGTACTATGGTGGGCCAACGTGGACTCTTGGCCTATGCTTCCAACAACCCAATGTGTTTTTATTGTGTGGAAAGGCGTGCACACTTCAGGAGAAGGGACAGATGCTCCGGTTGAATTTGAGCTCAGATTTCTGCCCCCGCTTTCCTGTCCGTTTTCAGTACATGTACTCTTCCATTTCCTACCATTCATCAAGAGAGGTGGGTCACACATCGCCGCGTGTCAGAGAGGGAGTAGTACATCTAGAGCCGTGTTGTTAAAAAGGGATCAGCAGCAACGCTGTGTTTCAGTGTTTGTACAGTCGGTGTGTCAGAATGTCTCTTTTGTGAAATGGGAGTGGATGTGTGTCCTCCTGTAAATGGGCGCTGTCCCCAGAGGATGTGTGTCCTCCTGTAAATGGGCGCTGTCCCCAGAGGATGTGTGTCCTCCTGTAAATGGGCGCTGTCCCCAGAGGATGTGTGTCCTCCTGTAAATGGACGCTGTCCCCAGAGGACGTGTGTCCTCCTGTAAATGGGCGCTGTCCCCAGAGGACGTGTGTCCTCCTGTAGATGGACGCTGTCCCCAGAGGACGTGTGTCCTCCTCTGTAAATGGGCGCTGTCCCCAGAGGACGTGTGTCCTCCTCTGTAAATGGGCGCTGTCCCCAGAGGACGTGTGTCCTCCTCTGTAGATGGGCGCTGTCCCCAGAGGACGTGTGTCCTCCTGTAAATGGACGCTGTCCCCAGAGGACGTGTGTCCTCCTCTGTAAATGGACGCTGTCCCCAGAGGATGTGTGTCCTCCTGTAAATGGGCGCTGTCCCCAGAGGATGTGTGTCCTCCTGTAAATGGACGCTGTCCCCAGAGGACGTGTGTCCTCCTGTAAATGGGCGCTGTCCCCAGAGGACGTGTGTCCTCCTGTAGATGGACGCTGTCCCCAGAGGACGTGTGTCCTCCTCTGTAAATGGGCGCTGTCCCCAGAGGACGTGTGTCCTCCTCTGTAAATGGGCGCTGTCCCCAGAGGACGTGTGTCCTCCTCTGTAGATGGGCGCTGTCCCCAGAGGACGTGTGTCCTCCTGTAAATGGACGCTGTCCCCAGAGGACGTGTGTCCTCCTCTGTAAATGGACGCTGTCCCCAGAGGACGTGTGTCCTCCTCTGTAAATGGACGCTGTCCCCAGAGGACGTGTGTCCTCCTCTGTAAATGGGCGCTGTCCCCAGAGGACGTGTGTCCTCTGTAAATGGGCGCTGTCCCCAGAGGACGTGTGTCCTCCTCTGTAAATGGGCGCTGTCCCCAGAGGACGTGTGTCCTCCTCTGTAAATGGGCGCTGTCCCCAGAGGACGTGTGTCCTCCTCTGTAAATGGGCGCTGTCCCCAGAGGACGTGTGTCCTCCTCTGTAAATGGACGCACTCCCCAGAGGACGTGTGTCCTCCTCTGTAAATGGACGCTGTCCCCAGAGGACGTGTGTCCTCCTCTGTAAATGGGCGCTGTCCCCAGAGGACGTGTGTCCTCCTCTGTAAATGGGCGCTGTCCCCAGAGGACGTGTGTCCTCCTGTAAATGGGCGCTGTCCCCAGAGGACGTGTGTCCTCCAGGAAGATGGATGCTGTCCCCAGAGGACGTGTGTCCTCCTCTGTAAATGGACGCTGTCCCCAGAGGACGTGTGTCCTCCTGTAGATGGACGCTGTCCCCAGAGGACGTGTGTCCTCCTCTGTAAATGGTGGCTGTCCCCAGAGGACGTGTTTCCTCAGAGGCATAGTGTATATAATAGCAAAGAATAGTCTAGAACAGACATGCAGACACCCTAGATGAGAGGCTGACCGCAGCACCGGGTCAGGTATGGGTCAGGCAATGAGAGTTGGCTATAGCCGTACCAGGGCCCGGCAGCAGGGTTTACTACAGGACGGTACCAGGGCCCGGCAGCAGGGTTTACTACAGGACGGTACCAGGGACCAGCAGCAGGGTTTACTACAGGGACGGTACCAGGGCCCGGCAGCAGGTTTTACTACAGGACGGTACCAGGGACCAGCAGGGTTTACTACAGGACGGTACCAGGGACCAGCAGCAGGGTTTACTACAGGACGGTACCAGGGCCCGGCAGCAGGTTTTACTACAGGACGGTACCATGGCCCAGCATGGTTTTACTACAGAACGGTACCAGGGCCCAGCAGGGTTTTACTACAGAACGGTACCAGGGCCCGGCAGCAGGGTTTACTACAGGACGGTACCAGGGCCCGGCAGCAGGGTTTACTACAGGACGGTACCAGGGCCCAGCAGGGTTTACTACAGGACGGTACCAGGGGCCCAGCAGGGTTTACTACAGGACGGTACCAGGGGCCCAGCAGGGTTTACTACAGGACGGTACCAGGGGCCCAGCAGGGTTTACTACAGGACGATACCAGGGACCGGCAGCAGGGTTTACTACAGGACGGTACCAGGGCCCGGCAGCAGGTTTTACTACAGGACGGTACCAGGGACCAGCAGGGTTTACTACAGGACGGTACCAGGGCCCGGCAGGTTTTACTACAGGACGGTACCATGGCCCAGCATGGTTTTACTACAGAACGGTACCAGGGCCCGGCAGCAGGGTTTACTACAGGACGGTACCAGGGCCCGGCAGCAGGGTTTACTACAGGATGGTACCAGGGCCCGGCAGCAGGGTTTTACTACAGGACGGTACCAGGGCCCAGCAGGGTTTACTACAGGACGGTACAAGGGGCCCAGCAGGGTTTACTACAGGACGGTACCAGGGCCCGGCAGCAGGGTTTTACTACAGGGTCGGTACCAGGGCCCGGCAGCAGGGTTTACTACAGGACGGTACCAGGGCCCGGCAGCAGGTTTTACTACAGGACGGTACCAGGGACCGGCAGCAGGGTTTACTACAGGACGGTACCAGGGCCCGGCAGCAGGGTTTACTACAGGACGGTACCAGGGACCAGCAGGGTTTACTACAGGACGGTACCAGGGCCCAGCAGGGTTTACTACAGGACGGTACCAGGGCCCGGCAGCAGGGTTTACTACAGGACGGTACCAGGGCCCGGCAGCAGGTTTTACTACAGGACGGTACCAGGGCCCGGCAGCAGGGTTTACTACAGGACGGTACCAGGGACTGGCAGCAGGGTTTACTACAGGACGGTACCAGGGACCAGCAGGGTTTACTACAGGACGGTACCAGGGACCGGCAGCAGGGTTTACTACAGGATGGTACCAGGGCCCGGCAGCAGGTTTTAATACAGGACGGTACCAGGGCCCGGCAGCTTGAAGGTTTAGTTTTTTTATATATATATTTTTTTTAATACATTTTAAATTTTACCCCCTTTTCTCCTCACAGCGAGCATCCAACCCGGGAGCCAGCCGCACCAATGTGTCGGAGGAAACACCGTGCACCTGGCAACCTTGGTTAGCGCGCGCTGCGCCCGGCCCGCCACAGGAGTCGCTGGTGTGCGATGATACAATGACATCCCTACCGACCAAACCCTACCTAACCCGGACGACGCTGGGCCAATTGTGCGTGGCCCCGGTTGCGGCCGGCTGCGACAGAGCCTGGGCGCGAACCCAGAGTCTCTGGTGGCACAGCTAGCGCTGCGATGCAGTGCCCTAGACCACTGTGCCACCCGGGAGGCCAGGTTTAGGGTTTTTAAGGGTTTGTCCCAAGTGGCACCCTATTCCCCATAGGGTTCTTGTCAAAAGTAGTGCACTACATGGGGAATATGGTGTCATTTGGGACTCAACCATTTGTTTGACCAGCCAGCCATCCTCTGAAGGTTTAAGGTATCTAACTCCTCCCCTCAGGTATCGGTCGAATGCAGTCCAAGTCTCTGGGGAACCTGTCCAGTCTGAGCTATGAGGACCTCTCCCTGCCCCGTGGTTGGACGGTAGACTGGACCATCCGAGGCAGGAAGTACTACATCGACCACAACACCAACACCACCCACTGGTCCCACCCCCTGGAGAGAGAGGGTCTGCCCCCTGGCTGGGAGAAGGTGGAGTCAGCCGAGTTTGGACCCTACTACGTGGACCACGTCAACAAGAGGGCTCAGTATAGACACCCCTGTGCTCCTAGGTAAACTGTAGAGACAGAGATATTCCACCCCTGTGCTCCTAGGTAAACTGTAGACAGAGATACTCCACCCCTGTGCTCCTAGGTAAACTGTAGACAGAGATACTCCACCCCTGTGCTCCTAGGTAAACTGTAGACAGAGATACTCCACCCCTGTGCTCCTAGGTAAACTGTAGACAGAGATACTCCACCCCTGTGCTCCTAGGTAAACTGTAGACAGAGATACTCCACCCCTGTGCTCCTAGGTAAACTGTAGACAGAGATACTCCACCCCTGTGCTCCTAGGTAAACTGTAGACAGAGATACTCCACCCCTGTGCTCCTAGGTAAACTGTAGACAGAGATACTCCACCCCTGTGCTCCTAGGTAAACTGTAGAGACAGAGATACTCCACCCCTGTGCTCCTAGGTAAACTGTAGAGACAGAGATACTCCACCCCTGTGCTCCTAGGTAAACTGTAGAGACAGAGATACCCCACCCCTGTGCTCCTAGGTAAACTGTAGAGACAGAGATACTCCACCCCTGTGCTCCTAGGTAAACTGTAGAGACAGAGATACTCCACCCCTGTGCTCCTAGGTAAACTGTAGAGACAGATACTCCACCCCTGTGCTCCTAGGTAAACTGTAGAGACAGAGATACTCCGCCCCTGTGCCTGTAGACAGAGATACTCCACCCCTGTGCTCCTAGGTAAACTGTAGAGACAGATACTCCACCCCTGTGCTCCTAGGTAAACTGTAGACAGATACTCCACCCCTGTGCTCCTAGGTAAACTGTAGAGACAGATACTCCACCCCTGTGCTCCTAGGTAAACTGTAGAGACAGAGATACCCCACCCCTGTGCTCCTAGGTAAACTGTAGAGACAGAGATACTCCACCCCTGTGCTCCTAGGTAAACTGTAGAGACAGAGATACTCCACCCCTGTGCTCCTAGGTAAACTGTAGAGACAGATACTCCACCCCTGTGCTCCTAGGTAAACTGTAGAGACAGAGATACTCCGCCCCTGTGCCTGTAGACAGAGATACTCCACCCCTGTGCTCCTAGGTAAACTGTAGAGACAGATACTCCACCCCTGTGCTCCTAGGTAAACTGTAGAGACAGAGATACTCCACCCCTGTGCTCCTAGGTAAACTGTAGACAGAGATACTCCACCCCTGTGCTCCTAGGTAAACTGTAGACAGAGATACTCCACCCCTGTGCTCCTAGGTAAACTGTAGACAGAGATACTCCACCCCAGTGCTCCTAGGTAAACTGTAGACAGAGATACTCCACCCCTGTGCTCCTAGGTAAACTGTAGAGACAGATACTCCACCCCTGTGCTCCTAGGTAAACTGTAGAGACAGAGATACTCCACCCCTGTGCTCCTAGGTAAACTGTAGAGACAGAGATACTCCACCCCTGTGCTCCTAGGTAAACTGTAGAGACAGAGATACCCCACCCCTGTGCTCCTAGGTAAACTGTAGAGACAGAGATACTCCACCCCTGTGCTCCTAGGTAAACTGTAGAGACAGAGATACTCCACCCCTGTGCTCCTAGGTAAACTGTAGAGACAGATACTCCACCCCTGTGCTCCTAGGTAAACTGTAGAGACAGAGATACTCCGTGCCTGTAGACAGAGATACTCCACCCCTGTGCTCCTAGGTAAACTGTAGAGACAGATACTCCACCCCTGTGCTCCTAGGTAAACTGTAGACAGATACTCCACCCCTGTGCTCCTAGGTAAACTGTAGAGACAGATACTCCACCCCTGTGCTCCTAGGTAAACTGTAGAGACAGAGATACTCCACCCCTGTGCTCCTAGGTAAACTGTAGAGACAGAGATACTCCACCCCTGTGCTCCTAGGTAAACTGTAGAGACAGAGATACCCCACCCCTGTGCTCCTAGGTAAACTGTAGAGACAGAGATACTCCACCCCTGTGCTCCTAGGTAAACTGTAGAGACAGAGATACTCCACCCCTGTGCTCCTAGGTAAACTGTAGAGACAGATACTCCACCCCTGTGCTCCTAGGTAAACTGTAGAGACAGAGATACTCCGCCCCTGTGCCTGTAGACAGAGATACTCCACCCCTGTGCTCCTAGGTAAACTGTAGAGACAGATACTCCACCCCTGTGCTCCTAGGTAAACTGTAGAGACAGAGATACTCCACCCCTGTGCTCCTAGGTAAACTGTAGACAGAGATACTCCACCCCTGTGCTCCTAGGTAAACTGTAGACAGAGATACTCCACCCCTGTGCTCCTAGGTAAACTGTAGACAGAGATACTCCACCCCTGTGCTCCTAGGTAAACTGTAGAGACAGAGATACCCCACCCCTGTGCTCCTAGGTAAACTGTAGACAGAGATACTCCACCCCTGTGCTCCTAGGTAAACTGTAGAGACAGAGATACCCCACCCCTGTGCTCCTAGGTAAACTGTAGAGACAGATACTCCACCCCTGTGCTCCTAGGTAAACTGTAGAGACAGAGATACTCCACCCCTGTGCTCCTAGGTAAACTGTAGAGACAGAGATACTCCACCCCTGTGCTCCTAGGTAAACTGTAGACAGAGATACTCCACCCCTGTGCTCCTAGGTAAACTGTAGACAGAGATACTCCACCCCTGTGCTCCTAGGTAAACTGTAGACAGAGATACTCCACCCCTGTGCTCCTAGGTAAACTGTAGAGACAGAGATACCCCACCCCTGTGCTCCTAGGTAAACTGTAGACAGAGATACTCCACCCCTGTGCTCCTAGGTAAACTGTAGAGACAGAGATACCCCACCCCTGTGCTCCTAGGTAAACTGTAGACAGAGATACTCCACCCCTGTGCTCCTAGGTAAACTGTAGACAGAGATACTCCACCCCTGTGCTCCTAGGTAAACTGTAGAGACAGAGATACTCCACCCTTGTGCTCCTAGGTAAACTGTAGAGACAGAGATACCCCACCCCTGTGCTCCTAGGTAAACTGTAGACAGAGATACCCCACCCCTGTGCTCCTAGGTAAACTGTAGACAGAGATACTCCACCCCTGTGCTCCTAGGTAAACTGTAGAGACAGAGATACTCCACCCCTGTGCTCCTAGGTAAACTGTAGAGACAGAGATACTCCACCCCTGTGCTCCTAGGTAAACTGTAGAGACAGAGATACTCCACCACTGTGCTCCTAGGTAGCGTTTTAGAGAGATACACACACACACACACACACACACACAGTGTAAGATGAAGTTACCCTTTAACTCTGATCTTGGGTCAGTTATTTAATGGTTAGGATTGGAGCAGGGGACACCTATCCTAGATCTGTGCCTAAGGGAAACTCACCCACATTTTGGTATTCAGTCTTTTTAAAAAGTGAGAATTTTGTTCAGTCGAATAACTTTATTCTGATATAGTAACTTGACTCTAGCCTCTGCCAATACTACGCTGAACCAAAATATAAACGTGACATGTTGGTTCATGAGATGAAATAAAAAGATTTCAGAAATGTTCAATACGCACACAAAAAATATAAACAAACAAATTTGTTTACATCCCTGTTAGTGAGCATTTCTCATTTGCCAAGATATGCCACACCTGTCAAGTATAGAAGCTGATTAAACAGTATGATCATTTACACAGAGAACCTTGTGCTGGGGACAAAAGGCCACTCTAAAATGTGCTGTTTTGTCACACAACACCATGCCAAAGATGTCTTAAGTTTTGAGGAGAGCGCAATTGTATGCTGACTGCAGGAATGTCCACCAAGAGCTGTTAAGCCCCATTGGGGAATTTTGTAGTACGTCCAACTGGCTTCTGAACCACAGACCGCGTGTAACCACGCCAACAGGACCTCTACATCCGGCTTTTTCATCTACGGTCTGAGACCAGCCACCGGACAGCTGATGAAACTGTGGGTTTTTTGCACAACCGAAGAATTTCTGCACAAACTGTCAGAAACCGTCTCAGGGAAGCTCCTGTGCGTGCTATGTCTTCCACTAGATGTCAACAGTCTTTAGAAACTTGTTTGAGGATTCTACTGTGAAGTGGGACCGAATGAGACCGGAATGAGTCAGATATCTGTCAGAAACCGTCTCAGGAAGCTCCTCTGCGTGCTCGTCGTCCTCACCAGGGTCTTGACCCGACTGTAGTTCTGCATTGTAACTGACTTCAGTGAGAAAATGCTCACATTTGATGGCCATTGACCTCGCTGGAGAAGTGTCCTCTTTATGGATGAATCCACGTTTCAACAGTACCGGGCAGATGACAGACAGAGTGTATGGTGTTGTGTGGGTGAGCGGTTTGCTGATGTCAATGTTGTGAACAGAGTGCCCCATGGTGAGGTTATGGTATGGGGCAGGCATAAGCTACATCATTTTTTTTATATCAGTGACCAACAGATTCATATCTGTATTCCCAGTCATGTTTAATCCTTAGATTAAAGGGCCTAATGAATTTATTTCAATAGCCTGATTTACTGACTGAAACTCAGTCAGACTTTTCTTCATTGTAACCCTCCTTCTATTCCAGTGTTCCTCACTATGACCAGCCCACTCCGGTTGTACACTGACAGTCCGTGAATTTGTAGTCCCTTTAAAAACAAAGAAGGGAATACATTTAAAAAATATATATAATTCTATTATTTGTACTTTTCCATTTCCAGCGTGCTCCAATATGACCAGCCCCCTCCCGTTGTATACCGGCCTCGCCCAGCCGAGCGGGACCATCCGGTACTGGTACCAGCCAACCCCTACCACACGGCAGAGATCCCTGACTGGCTACAGGTGTATGCCCGCGCCCCACTCAAGTGAGTAGGCCGTACCTGGCATTTCTCACATATACTGGCTCATAACTTCAGAGGTTTGATTGATTTGAAAAATAATGTAATAATATAAAAAATGAAAATAATGAACGGTATTGGAGACGGTGTTGCATTTTTAAATTAAAATGGACCTTTATTTAACCTTTATTTAACTACGCAAGTCAGTTAAGAACAAATTCTTATTTTCAATGACGGCCTAGGAACAGTGGGTTAACTGCCTGTTCAGGGGCAGAACGACAGATTTTGTACCTTGTCAGCTCGGGGATTCGAACTTGCAACCTTTCGGTTACTAGTCCAACGCTCTAACCACTAGGCTACCCTGCCTCCTCTACACTCTAACCACTAGGCTACCCTGCCGCCTCTACACTCTAACCACCAGGCTACCTGCCGCCTCTACACTCTAACCACTAGGCTACCCTACCTCCTCTACACTCTAACCACTAGGCTACCCTACCTCCTCTACACTCTAACCACTAGGCTACCCTGCCGCCTCTACACTCCAACCACTAGGCTACCCTGCCGCCTCTACACTCCAACCTCTAGGCTACCCTGCCGCCTCTACACTCTAACCACTAGGCTACCCTGCCTCCTCTACACTCTAACCACTAGGCTACCCTGCCTCCTCTACACTCTAACCACTAGGCTACCCTGCCTCCTCTACACTCTAACCACTAGGCTACCCTGCCGCCTCTACACTCTAACCACTAGGCTACCCTGCCGCCTCTCCACTCTAACCACTAGGCTACCCTGCCGCCTCTCCACTCTCACCACTAGGCCACCCTGCCGCCTCTCCACTCTAACCACTAGGCCACCCTGCCTCCTCTACACTCTAACCACTAGTCCACCGTGCCGCCTCAACACTCTAACCACTAGGCCACCCTGCCGCCTCTACACTCTAACCACTAGGCCACCCTGCCGCCTCTACACTCTAACCACTAGGCCACCCTGCCGCCTCTACACTCTAACCACTAGGCCACCCTGCCTCCTCTACACTCTAACCACTAGGCCACCCTGCCTCCTCTACACTCTAACCACTAGGCCACCCTGCCTCCTCTACACTCTAACCACTAGGCCACCCTGCCTCCTCTACACTCTAACCACTAGGCCACCCTGCCTCCTCTACACTCTAACCACTAGGCCACCCTGCCTCCTCTACACTCTAACCACTAGGCCACCCTGCCTCCTCTACACTCTAACCACTAGGCCACCCTGCCTCCTCTACACTCTAACCACTAGGCCACCCTGCCTCCTCTACACTCTGACCACTAGGCTACCCTGCCGCCTCTACACTCTGACCACTAGGCTACCCTGCCTCCTCTACACTCTGACCACTAGGCTACCCTGCCTCCTCTACACTCTGACCACTAGGCTACCCTGCCTCCTCTACACTCTGACCACTAGGCTACCCTGCCTCCTCTCCACTCTGACCACTAGGCTACCCTGCCTCCTCTACACTCTAACCACTAGGCTACCCTGCCTCCTCTACACTCTAACCACTAGGCTACCCTGCCTCCTCTCCACTCTAACCACTAGGCTACCCTGCCTCCTCTACACTCTAACCACTAGGCTACCCTGCCTCCTCTACACTCTAACCACTAGGCCACCCTGCCGCCCCTTATTAACGGTATAATAAGTGAATTGTTTCACCTCAGCCAAGATGCTTCGGTGTAACCTGCTAAAATAGTTTACAGATCTAAAGTATTTTGTTATCTACACTAGCTCTGTCGTGTCTCCAGTTTTTATATTTTACCATTGTGACATGCAGCCATGTTTGGTTGTAAAATAAACAAATCTGTCTTTCCTTTCTGCTCCAGGTATGACCACTTCCTGAAGTGGGCGCTGTTCCAGCTGGTGGATCTGGACACATACCAGGGCATGTTGAAGCTGCTCTTCATGAAGGAACTGGAGCGCATCGTCAAGTCCTACGAGGCCTACCGTCAGGCCCTGCTGTCTGAGGTGGACCAAAGGAAACCGCGGTAACAGTGGTACACTCAGGGGCCCAGCAGCACTCTGGGCCCAGGAGCACTCGGGCCCAGGAGCAGCCGGACAATAACTTCACAGGGAAGTAGGCCCTATTCACTAGGAAGCAAACAAGACAAAATGATGATGATGGTGGTGGTGGTGGGGGGGGGGTGGTTCCAGGAGCAGCCAGAGCACTCGGGGCCCAGGAGCAGCCAGAGCACTCGGGGCCCAGGAGCAGCGGACAATAACTTCACAGGGAAGTAGGCCCTATTCACTAGGAAGCAAACAAGACAAATTGATGGTGGTGGGGGGGGGGGGTGTGCACTAAGGAATATGACCCTGAACTGACTGGACAGAGGAATGGAGCCTGTGCATAGCTGGACCTGGGACTTCAACTGTTCTCTTCCTACATTGTTCCTATGAAGTTCTCCCCCTGAAGCTGCTACAGGACAGAGCTCCACCCGTCTGAGGTTTCTACAACAAGGAAGTCCGCCCCTTTAGAGGTTTCCGCCCTGCCCCAGTAGGTCAGGGTTCATCTCCCCATGGACCTCCCGGTTGCGGACGGCTGCGACAGAGCCTGGGAGAGCACCCAGAGTCTCTGGTGGCACAGCTAGCGCTGCGATGCAGTGCCCTAGACCACTGTGCCACCAGGGAGGCCAGGTTTAGGGTTTTTAAGGGTATGTCTCTTTTTATGATTGACCTCCTTATTGCCGTCTCCTCGTCACCCAAACGTCTTCGTCTCCCCGTTTTTATATCAGCCAAATGTCCAGATGCTGTTCACATCATGTGGTCACGCAGGTCCCCCTCCCTTCGTGATGATTCGGGACCGATGACGAGCCACTATGTGAACGCTCCAATGAAGAAAGAAAATGATTCTCCAGCTGGAGAGAGAGAGAGAGCGAGAGATGTTTACACTAAAGTTGCTTACAGAAAATGTCATCTGAGAACTGGGTCATGTTCATTAGGCAACAAATGGAAGAACAGACTGCAACATGGACTACCGGGACTCTTGTTTTTCCAGAAGGTTTTGCTACAGTGTGCCCCACTGAACACGTCCCTGGGTTGTTGTATGGAATCTGTTTTTTTTTATTTTATAGAGACTGAAGACGAACACAGGGTCTTATGGACATTCAAACAATAAACAGGTCTTTAAGTGATTCTAAGATTTACCTCACAGGAACAGCACCTGTTTTATATTGCGCTTTGTAAAATGATGTCACTTTTTTTTTTTCTTAAGTTGGGAGAGAAGGACTGGCAGCTTCACCTTTTTTTTTTAAAATAAATGTATGTTTCCAGATAACATTTATGGAGCAGAATTTATCATTGTATTTCTTTGTAAGCATTTGTAGCCCCTAAAACTGAAGATTTCTTTAACAATAAAAAATGTGATCCATTGTTTTTTGTTTTTTTTTCAACTTCATTATTTCTTTTAATAAGACAATCCTCTAAAATGTGTAATTCCTGAAATGTATATTTTTTGATGTGTACGGTCTTTTATTTTGAAGACTTGAAACTGTAGGAAAAATCATCGTATTTGATGGTAGTCATTGGTGTGACTCAGGGTTGTCTGCATCACTATACATAATAATAATAATAATAATATATCCCATTTAGCAGACGCTTTTGTCCAAAGCGACTTACAAGTCGGCTGGGGCCACTACTTTTACATATGGGTGGCCCTAGCGGGAATCGAACCCACGACGCTTGGCGTTGCAAGCGCCATGCTCTACCGACTGAGCCTACATCAGGAATATCTTTATTATAATGGGATTTGTTTATTTTTAACAGACGTCCTGGTCCAAAGACGTGTACTATATAGGGCTCTGGTCTAAAGTAGTGCACTATATAGGGCTCTGGTCTAAAGTAGTGCACTATATAGGGCTCTGGTCTAAAGTAGTGCACTATATAGGGCTCTGGTCTAAAGTAGTGCACTATATAGGGCTCTGGTCTAAAGTAGTGCACTATATAGGGCTCTGGTCTAAAGTAGTGCACTATATAGGGCTCTGGTCTAAAGTAGTGCACTATATAGGGCTCTGGTCTAAAGTAGTGCACTATATAGGGCCCTGGTCCAAAGAAGTGTACTATATAGGGCTCTGGTCTAAAGTAGTGTACTATATAGGGCTCTGGTCTAAAGTAGTGCACTATATAGGGCTCTGGTCTAAAGTAGTGCACTATATAGGGCCCTGGTCCAAAGAAGTGTACTATATAGGGCTCTGGTCTAAAGTAGTGCACTATATAGGGAATAGAACCCTGGTCTAAAGTAGTGCACTATATAGGGAATAGGACCCTGGTCTAAAGTAGTGCACTATATAGGGAATAGGACCCTGGTCTAAAGTAGTGCACTATATAGGGCCCTGGTCCAAAGAAGTGTACTATATAGGGCTCTGGTCTAAAGTAGTGCACTATATAGGGCTCTGGTCTAAAGTAGTGCACTATATAGGGCTCTGGTCTAAAGTAGTGCACTATATAGGGCCCTGATCCAAAGAAGTGTACTATATAGGGCTCTGGTCTAAAGTAGTGCACTATATAGGGCTCTGGTCTAAAGTAGTGCACTATATAGGGCCCTGGTCCAAAGACGTGTACTATATAGGGCTCTGGTCTAAAGTAGTGCACTATATAGGGCTCTGGTCTAAAGTAGTGCACTATATAGGGCTCTGGTCTAAAGTAGTGCACTATATAGGGCTCTGGTCTAAAGTAGTGCACTATATAGGGCTCTGGTCTAAAGTAGTGCACTATATAGGGCTCTGGTCTAAAGTAGTGCACTATATAGGGCTCTGGTCTAAAGTAGTGCACTATATAGGGCTCTGGTCTAAAGTAGTGCACTATATAGGGCCCTGGTCCAAAGAAGTGTACTATATAGGGCTCTGGTCTAAAGTAGTGTACTATATAGGGCTCTGGTCTAAAGTAGTGCACTATATAGGGCTCTGGTCTAAAGTAGTGCACTATATAGGGCCCTGGTCCAAAGAAGTGTACTATATAGGGCTCTGGTCTAAAGTAGTGCACTATATAGGGAATAGAACCCTGGTCTAAAGTAGTGCACTATATAGGGAATAGGACCCTGGTCTAAAGTAGTGCACTATATAGGGAATAGGACCCTGGTCTAAAGTAGTGCACTATATAGGGCCCTGGTCCAAAGAAGTGTACTATATAGGGCTCTGGTCTAAAGTAGTGCACTATATAGGGAATAGAACCCTGGTCTAAAGTAGTGCACTATATAGGGAATAGGACCCTGGTCTAAAGTAGTGCACTATATAGGGAATAGGACCCTGGTCTAAAGTAGTGCACTATATAGGGCCCTGGTCCAAAGAAGTGTACTATATAGGGCTCTGGTCTAAAGTAGTGCACTATATAGGGAATAGGGCCCTGGTCTAAAGTAGTGCACTATATAGGGAATAGGACCCTGGTCTAAAGTAGTGCACTATATAGGGAATAGGACCCTGGTCTAAAGTAGTGCACTATATAGGGCCCTGGTCCAAAGAAGTGTACTATATAGGGCTCTGGTCTAAAGTAGTGCACTATATAGGGCTCTGGTCTAAAGTAGTGCACTATATAGGGCTCTGGTCTAAAGTAGTGCACTATATAGGGCTCTGGTCTAAAGTAGTGCACTATATAGGGCCCTGGTCCAAAGAAGTGTACTATATAGGGCTCTGGTCTAAAGTAGTGTACTATATAGGGCTCTGGTCTAAAGTAGTGCACTATATAGGGCTCTGGTCTAAAGTAGTGCACTATATAGGGCCCTGGTCCAAAGAAGTGTACTATATAGGGCTCTGGTCTAAAGTAGTGCACTATATAGGGAATAGAACCCTGGTCTAAAGTAGTGCACTATATAGGAATAGGACCCTGGTCTAAAGTAGTGCACTATATAGGGAATAGGACCCTGGTCTAAAGTAGTGCACTATATAGGGCCCTGGTCCAAAGAAGTGTACTATATAGGGCTCTGGTCTAAAGTAGTGCACTATATAGGGCTCTGGTCTAAAGTAGTGCACTATATAGGGCTCTGGTCTAAAGTAGTGCACTATATAGGGCCCTGGTCCAAAGAAGTGTACTATATAGGGCTCTGGTCTAAAGTAGTGTACTATATAGGGCTCTGGTCTAAAGTAGTGCACTATATAGGGCTCTGGTCTAAAGTAGTGCACTATATAGGGCCCTGGTCCAAAGAAGTGTACTATATAGGGCTCTGGTCTAAAGTAGTGCACTATATAGGGAATAGAACCCTGGTCTAAAGTAGTGCACTATATAGGGAATAGGACCCTGGTCTAAAGTAGTGCACTATATAGGGAATAGGACCCTGGTCTAAAGTAGTGCACTATATAGGGCCCTGGTCCAAAGAAGTGTACTATATAGGGCTCTGGTCTAAAGTAGTGCACTATATAGGGAATAGAACCCTGGTCTAAAGTAGTGCACTATATAGGGAATAGGACCCTGGTCTAAAGTAGTGCACTATATAGGGAATAGGACCCTGGTCTAAAGTAGTGCACTATATAGGGCCCTGGTCCAAAGAAGTGTACTATATAGGGCTCTGGTCTAAAGTAGTGCACTATATAGGGAATAGAACCCTGGTCTAAAGTAGTGCACTATATAGGGAATAGGACCCTGGTCTAAAGTAGTGCACTATATAGGGAATAGGACCCTGGTCTAAAGTAGTGCACTATATAGGGCCCTGGTCCAAAGAAGTGTACTATATAGGGCTCTGGTCTAAAGTAGTGCACTATATAGGGAATAGGGCCCTGGTCTAAAGTAGTGCACAATATAGGGCTCTGGTCTAAAGTAGTGCACTATATAGGGAATAGGGCCCTGGTCTAAAGTAGTGCACTATATAGGGCTCTGGTCTAAAGTAGTGCACTATATAGGGCCCTGGTCTAAAGTAGTGCACTATATAGGGAATAGAACCCTGGTCTAAAGTAGTGCACTATATAGGGAATAGGACCCTGGTCCAAAGAAGTGTACTATATAGGGCTCTGGTCCAAAGAAGTGTACTATATAGGGCTCTGGTCTAAAGTAGTGCACTATATAGGGAATAGGGTGCCATTTGGCGTAGTTTATATACAGTGCAAAGTATTCAGACCCCTTTCTCCACATTTTGTGAGGTTACAGCCCTATTCTAAAATGGATGGGGGTTTTTTTCCCCTCAATCTACACACTATTAAATAATGACAAGGCAAAAACAGTTTTTTATTTAACTGAAATATCATATTTACGTAAGTATTCAGACCCTTTTACTCAGTACTTTGTTGGACGCTCAAGTACATTCAGAGACTTGTCCCGAAGCCACTCCTGTGTTGTGGGACGTTACATAGACAGGTGTGTGCTTTTCCAAATCATGTACAATCAATTGAATTTACCACAGGTGGACTCCTCAAGTTGTAGAAACATCTCAAAGATGATCAATAGAAACAGGATGCACCTGAGCTCAATGTAGAGTCTCATAGCAAAGGGTCTGAATACTTAAATAAGTTCTGTTTTTTTTTTTTTTTTTTTTTATTAAAACAAAACTTGCAAACATGTCTAAAACCTGTTTTTTGGTTTGTCATTATGTGGTATTGTTTGTAGGTTGATGAGGAAACAAATGTATTTATTCCATTTTAGAATAAGGCTGTAACTGAAGCAAATGTGGGAAAACGTCCAGGGGTCTGAATGCACTGTACATCACTAATGGTTCAGATGCCTTATCTTTTCCAAACAACCGAAGTGCATTTTCCTCTGTATGTAGATGGACTCTGGTTACGTCCCACATGACACCCTATCCCATAGTGCACTAGTCCCATAGAGTTAGTATAAAGTAGTGCACTATGTATGGAATAGGGTGCCTATTGGGATGAACGCTCCGATAACTGGTTATTTTCTTGTTGCGGATTTTTGTAATGCCTTGTTTTTAATGGACTGATAATGTCTCAGCTCTGTTCCTGGTGTGACCGTCGCTACTAAGCGGCGTAAGAACGGCTAGCTCCAACCCATCGGTTCAGAATGACGTCACCGTAGGGCTAGCTCCAACCCATCTGTTCAGAATGACATCACCGTAGGGCTAGCTCCAACCCATCGGTTCAGAATGACATCACCGTAGGGCTAGCTCCAACCCATCTGTTCAGAATGACATCACCGTAGGGCTAGCTCCAACCCATCGGTTCAGAATGACATCACCGTAGGGCTAGCTCCAACCCATCGGTTCAGAATGACGTCACCGTAGGGCTAGCTCCAACCCATCTGTTCAGAATGACATCACCGTAGGGCTAGCTCCAACCCATCTGTTCAGAATGACATCACCGTAGGGCTAGCTCCAACCCATCGGTTCAGAATGACATCACCGTAGGGCTAGCTCCAACCCATCGGTTCAGAATGACGTCACCGTAGGGCTAGCTCCAACCCATTGGTTCAGAATGACGTCACCGTAGGGCTAGCTCCAACCCATCAGTTCAAAATGACGTCACCGTACGGCTGGTATTTAACCCTTTGTGGAGTGCATATCCAGGACAAACACAAAATCTGCTGTGAAAAAATAATAATATATGTTTCAAGCCTGTGAAGAGGGCCTAAAAATTTGACTTTTCCTTCAAAACCCCCAACTATGTAGCTACTCCTCAAACGATTCACACAAACCACTTATTGGCTGTTGTCATTTACTATTCTGTTCTTGTAAACATTTGCTTTTGGAAAAGCAACTATGAATAAATAATTTAATCCTCGTTTGGAGATGATCCTGGTTTCATAGTTGTTTGTAACACCATACTGGCAGGTACATGTACTAAAACTGACCAATATCTATTCGGGTTTTTTTTCTTCACAAGTCAATACGTGGGTCGTGCTCCGTAACGTTTTGCAACGGAAAACAACAATGAACATTTTCTTATTCGACAATTGCAGCCTGCAGGTCGCAGTTCCTCCCCTTCCTGGTTCAGGCACGGCCCCAGATGTACAGCAGGGATATTTTGACGTTCTCCTTTCATTATTCAATCACTGTGTATATTGAAGCTCAGACAACAGAGACAGTTTTTTTTTATAAAAAAAAATGATGCCGATGACTTGTTGTGAACGATGACGTTATACTGTAGTGTGGAAGAAACCACTGATGCTGCTGTGTGTTTGTCTGTGTCCGTCCCAAACGGCATCCCTACTCCCTATGGACCCTGGTCAAAAGTAGTGCACTGTCAAGGGAATAGGGGGCCATTTTGGACTCAGACCTGGGCTAGCGTGTTCATGGCTCTCTGGGAGATTGTTACAGGACAAACCTCTTCGGTCAGACCTTTTATAGACATCCTGCTTGACACGTAACCATAACAACAACCTTACAGGTTACATAAAACATGGAAACAACTAAAATTACCCCGCCGAAAAATAAGCTGTTTTATATTTTTGCGTATACAATAACTTTTGATAGATTATCCTTCAAATGTAGTAATATACACATGGATCGTTGTTTTTCTCATCAAATTTAACACAATCTACACATTTTAACAGTCCACCAAGCCCACTGATATATTGTTTGCGAACACGAAAAAGCGTTGCCAACAGCAACCAGATAACTTGCCTGAATACTCTAAAATATACTTCTATCTTAGGAAGATAACCTTGAAATGGTTAAATCTAACTGACTCAACAACCAAAAACACATACTGTATTAGCTTTTCTTTGAATCAGTAAATCCAGTTATTTCTGTTTTGTTTATCGAAGTCCCTGGCTAACTCATTGATCCCGTGTTATAGTACACCCCTCTGGTTCTTTACCATGCAGTAGTACAGATAGACGCACAGTGTCACAGTGGCATGACATTGACCATGGGAGTTGGTAAGACCGCACAAATGGATCTAGGACCAGGCTAGTAAGAAGGGGGCCGACACACCTGAACATACTTAATAGGATAGAGGACAGAGAGAGTTTTGTTGATGCAGAGAACATAATGTATAGGTTTTTAAATAACATTCTTATAATGTACTTTGAGCATTACTAATGTTTTATTGTGTTTTTTATGGAAACGTTCTGAGAACATCATTTTAAATAGGACCATAATGAAGTACTGAAATTCCCACAGAAGAACGTTGTTTCTTAACGTTCTCTGAACGTATTGAGAACATAACTTTAAATAGAACCACGAGGAACCCTGTAGAAAATGTTATGCTGGGCCTCCTAACTGGCTCAGTGGTTCGAGTCCAGGCTCTGGCGGCGCACAGTTGTCGTCCGGGTTAGGGAGGGGTTTGGCCCGGCAGGGATGTTCTTGTCCCATCGCGCACTAGCGATTCCTGTGGCGGGCCGAGGCGCAGTGCACGCTGACACGGTCGCCAGGTATACGGTGTTTCCTCCGACACATTGGTGCGGCTGCCTTTCCGGGTTAAGCGAGCAGTGTGTCAAGAAGCAGTGAGGCTTGGCTGGGTTGTGTTTCGGGGGACACACGGCTCTCGACCTTCGCCTCTCCCCAGTCGGTACAGGAGTTGCAGCGATGGGACAAGACTGTAACAATTTGGATACCATGAAAAAGGGGTATAAAAAATAAAATAATGTTATGCTGATGTAATGACATTCCCACATAGGAAAATAGGGTTCTGGTTATGAGCTAGCTGGATACCCTGTACCATTCCCAGAACACTGTGGGAAGGTTTTATGCGAAATAATTAGGACAAGACAACGCTCTCACCAAGATCTAAGAAACATATGGTTCTCAGACCGTTATGTGCTAGCTGGGAATGGTCTCACTCTTCTTTCTGTACAATGGACTAACATCTACTCCCCCAGCCCTCACTATCTACCAACATCTATTACCTCACTATCTACTAACATCTACCTCACTATCTACTAACATCTATTACATCACTATCTACTAACATCTATTACCTCACTATCTACTAACATCTATTACCTCACTATCTACTAACATCTACCTCACTATCTACTAACATCTATTACCTCACTATCTACTAACATCTATTACCTCACTATCTACTAACATCTATTACCTCACTATCTACTAACATCTATTACCTCACTATCTACTAACATCTATTACCTCACTATCTACTAACATCTATTACCTCACTATCTACTAACATCTATTACCTCACTATCTACTAACATCTATTACCTCACTATCTACTAACATCTATTACCTCACTATCTACTAACATCTATTACCTCACTATCTACTAACATCTACCTCACTATCTACTAACATCTATTACCTCACTATCTAATAACATCTATTACCTCACTATCTACTAACATCTATTACCTCACTATCTACTCACGAGCCAGCCCGTCACACCCTACTCACCCAGCCAGCCCGTCACAACCTGCTCACCTAGCCAGCCCGTCACAACCTACTCACCTAGCCAGCCCGTCACAACCTTCTCACCTAGCCAGCCCGTCACAACCTACTCACCTAGCAAAGCCCGTCACAACCTACTCACCCAGCCAGCCCGTCACAATCTACTCACCTAGCCAGCCCGTCACAACCTGCTCACCTAGCCAGCCCGTCACAATCTACTCACCTAGCCAGCCCGTCACAACCTACTCACCTAGTCAGCCCGTCACAACCTACTCACCTAGCCAGCCCGTCACAATCTACTCACCTAGCCAAGCCCGTCACAATCTACTCACCTAGCCAGCCCGTCACAACCTACTCACCTAGTCAGCCCGTCACAACCTGCTCACCTAGCCAGCCCGTCACAATCTACTCACCTAGCCAGCCCGTCACAACCTACTCACCTAGCAAAGCCTGTCACAACCTACTCACCTAGCAAAGCCCGTCACAACCTACTCACCTAGCAAAGCCCGTCACAACCTACTCACCTAGCAAAGCCAGTCGACCACATCCAACTCACCTAGCCAGCCCGTCTCACCCTACTCACCTAGCCAGCCCGTCACAACCTACTCACCCAGCCAGCCCGTCACAACCTGCTCACCTAGCCAGCCCGTCACAACCTACTCACCTAGCCAGCCCGTCACAACCTACTCACCTAGCCAGCCCGTCACAACCTACTCACCCAGCCAGCCCGTCACAACCTGCTCACCTAGCCAGCCTGTCACAACCTACTCACCGAGCCAGCCCGTCACAACCTACTCACCTAGCAAAGCCCGTCACAACCTACTCACCTAGCCAGCCCGTCACAACCTACTCACCCAGCCAGCCTGTCACAACCTACTCACCTAGCAAAGCCCGTCACAACCTACTCACCTAGCAAAGCACGTCACAACCTACTCACCTAGCAAAGCCAGTCGACCACATCCAACTCACCTAGCCAGCCCGTCTCACCCTACTCACCTAGCCAGCCCGTCACAACCTACTCACCTAGCAAAGCCCGTCACAACCTACTCACCTAGCCAGCCCGTCACAACCTACTCACCCAGCCAGCCTGTCACAACCTACTCACCTAGCAAAGCCCGTCACAACCTACTCACCTAGCAAAGCCCGTCACAACCTACTCACCTAGCAAAGCCCGACACAACCTACTCACCTAGCAAAGCCAGTCGACCACATCCAACTCACCTAGCCAGCCCGTCTCACCCTACTCACCTAGCCAGCCCGTCACAACCTACTCACCCAGCCAGCCCGTCACAACCTGCTCACCTAGCCAGCCCGTCACAACCTACTCACCTAGCCAGCCCGTCACAACCTACTCACCTAGCAAAGCCCGTCACAACCTACTCACCCAGCCAGCCCGTCACAATCTACTCACCTAGCCAGCCCGTCACAACCTGCTCACCTAGCCAGCCCGTCACAACCTACTCACCTAGCAAAGCCCGTCACAATCTACTCACCTAGCCAGCCCGTCACAACCTGCTCACCTAGCCAGCCCGTCACAACCTACTCACCTAGCAAAGCCCGTCACAACCTACTCACCTAGTCAGCCCGTCACAACCTTTTCACCCAGCCAGCCCGTCACAATCTACTCACCTAGCCAGCCCGTCACAATCTACTCACCTAGCCAGCCCGTCACAATCTACTCACCTAGCAAAGCCCGTCACAACCTACTCACCTAGCCAGCCCGTCACAATCTACTCACCTAGCCAGCCCGTCACAATCTACTCACCTAGCCAGCCCGTCACAATCTACTCACCTAGCAAAGCCCGTCACAATCTACTCACCTAGCAAAGCCCGTCACAATCTACTCACCTAGCAAAGCCCGTCACAACCTGCTCACCTAGCCAGCCCGTCACAATCTACTCACCTAGCCAGCCCGTCACAATCTACTCACCTAGCCAGCCCGTCACAATCTACTCACCTAGCAAAGCCCGTCACAACCTGCTCACCTAGCCAGCCCGTCACAATCTACTCACCTAGCCAGCCCGTCACAATCTACTCACCTAGCCAGCCCGTCACAATCTACTCACCTAGCCAGCCCGTCACAATCTACTCACCTAGCCAGCCCGTCACAATCTACTCACCTAGCCAGCCCGTCACAATCTACTCACCTAGCAAAGCCCGTCACAACCTGCTCACCTAGCCAGCCCGTCACAATCTACTCACCTAGCCAGCCCGTCACAAGCTACTCACCTAGCAAAGCCCGTCACAACCTACTCACCTAGCAAAGCCCGTCACAACCTACTCACCTAGCAAAGCCCGTCACACCCTACTCGCCTAGCCAGCCCGTCACAACCTACTCGCCTAGCCAGCCCGTCACAACCTACTCACCTAGCAAAGCCTGTCACAACCTACTCACCTAGCAAAGCCCGTCACAACCTACTCATCTAGCAAAGCCAGTCGACCACATCCAACTCCACCTAGCCAGCCCGTCTCACCCTACACACCTAGCAAAGCCCGTCACAACCTACTCACCTAGCAAAGCCTGTCACAACCTACTCACCTAGCAAAGCCCGTCACAACCTACTCATCTAGCAAAGCCAGTCGACCACATCCAACTCACCTAGCCAGCCCGTCTCACCCTACTCACCTAGCCAGCCCGTCACAACCTACTCACCTAGCAAAGCCTGTCACAACCTACTCACCTAGCAAAGCCCGTCACAACCTACTCGCCTAGCCAGCCCGTCACACCCTACTCACCTAGCATAGCCCGTCACAACCTACTCGCCTAGCCAGCCCGTCACAACCTACTCGCCTAGCCAGCCCGTCACACCCTACTCACCTAGCAAAGCCCATCACAACCTACTCGCCTAGCCAGCCCGTCACAACCTACTCACCTAGCCAGCCCGTCACACCCTACTCACCTAGCCAGCCCGTCACAACCTACTCACCTAGTCAGCCCGTCACAACCTGCTCACCTAGCCAGCCCGTCACAATCTACTCACCTAGCCAGCCCGTCACAATCTACTCACCTAGCCAGCCCGTCACAACCTACTCACCTAGTCAGCCCGTCACAACCTGCTCACCTAGCCAGCCCGTCACAATCTACTCACCTAGCCAGCCCGTCACAACCTACTCACCTAGCAAAGCCTGTCACAACCTACTCACCTAGCAAAGCCCGTCACAACCTACTCACCTAGCAAAGCCCGTCACAACCTACTCACCTAGCAAAGCCAGTCGACCACAACCAACTCACCAAGCCAGCCCGTCTCACCCTACTCACCTAGCCAGCCCGTCACAACCTACTCACCCAGCCAGCCCGTCACAACCTGCTCACCTAGCCAGCCCGTCACAACCTACTCACCTAGCCAGCCCGTCACAACCTACTCACCTAGCCAGCCCGTCACAACCTACTCGCCTAGCCAGCCCGTCACAACCTACTCGCCTAGCCAGCCCGTCACAACCTACTCACCTAGCCAGCCCGTCACACCCTACTCACCTAGCCAGCCCGTCACAACCTACTCACCTAGCAAAGCCCGTCACAACCTACTCACCTAGCAAAGCCCGTCACAACCTACTCACCTAGCAAAGCCCGTCACAACCTACTCACCTAGCAAAGCCCGTCACAACCTACTCACCTAGCAAAGCCTGTCACAACCTACTCACCTAGCAAAGCCCGTCACAACCTACTCGCCTAGCAAAGCCCGTCACAACCTACTCGCCTAGCCAGCCCATCACAACCTACTCACCTAGCAAAGCCCGTCACAACCTACTCACCTAGCAAAGCCCGTCACAACCTACTCACCTAGCAAAGCCTGTCACAACCTACTCACCTAGAAAAGCCCGTCACAACCTACTCGCCTAGCCAGCCCGTCACAACCTACTCACCTAGCAAAGCCCGTCACAACCTACTCACCTAGCAAAGCCAGTCGACCACATCCAACTCACCTAGCCAGCCCGTCTCACCCTACACACCTAGCAAAGCCCGTCACAACCTACTCACCTAGCAAAGCCTGTCACAACCTACTCACCTAGCAAAGCCCGTCACAACCTACTCACCTAGCAAAGCCTGTCACAACCTACTCACCTAGCAAAGCCCGTCACACCCTACTCACCTAGCAAAGCCTGTCACAACCTACTCACCTAGCAAAGCCAGTCACAACCTACTCACCTAGCAAAGCCTGTCACAACCTACTCACCTAGCAAAGCCTGTCACAACCTACTCGCCTAGCCTG
>NW_027011119.1:25000-26147 GCF_036934945.1 Oncorhynchus masou masou | reverse complement strand
GAATACATTGCACAGGTAAGAATACATCAATTAGAATACATTACACAGGTAAGAATACATCAATTAAAATATATTACACAGGTAAGAATACATCAATTAAAATATATTACACAGGTAAGAATACATCAATTAAAATACATTACACAGTTAAGAATACATCAATTAAAATACATTACACAGGTAAGAATACATCAATTAAAATACATTACACAGGTAAGAATACATCAATTAAAATATATTACACAGGTAAGAATACATCAATTAAAATATATTACACAGGTAAGAATACATCAATTAAAATACATTATACAGGTAAGAATACATCAATTAAAATACATTACACAGGTAAGAATACATCAATTAAAATACATTACACAGGTAAGAATACATCAATTAAAATACATTACACAGGTAAGAATACATCAATTAAAATACATTACACAGGTAAGAATACATCAATTAGAATACATTACACAGGTAAGAATAATCAATTAAAATATATTACACAGGTAAGAATACATCAATTAAAATACATTACACAGGTAAGAATACATCAATTAAAATACATTACACGGGTAAGAATGCATCAATTCAAATACATTACACATGTAAGAATGCATCAATTAGTATACATTGCACAGGTAAGAATACATAAATTAGATTACATTATACAGGTAAGAATACATAAATTAGATTACATTATACAGGTAAGAATACATCAATTAGAATACATTACACAGGTAAGAATACATCAATTAAAATACATTACACAGGTAAGAATACATCAATTAGAATACATTACACAGGTAAGAATAGATCAATTAAAATACATTACACAGGTAAGAATACATCAATTAGAATACGTTGCACAGGTAAGAATGCATGAATTAGAAAACATTACACAGGTAAAAATACATCAATTAAAATACATTACACAGGTAAGAATGCATCAATTAAAATACATTACACAGGTAAGAATACATCAATTAAAATACACTACACAGGTAGGAATGCATCAATTAGAATACCTTACACAGGTAAGAATACATCAATTAGAATACGTTGCACAGGTAAGAATACATCAATTAAAATAAATTGCACAGATAAGAATACAAAGATTAGAATACATTACACAGGTGAGATTAGA
>NW_027011119.1:0-20000 GCF_036934945.1 Oncorhynchus masou masou | reverse complement strand
CTTAACACACACACATCAAATCATTTTTTTAAATTATTCTTTTAAGAGCCCAACAATGCAGTTCAAGAAATATAGTTAAGAAAATATTTACTAAATTAACTAAAGTAAAAAATGTAATAAAAGTAACACAATAAAATAACAGGTTAGTCATGGTAATTTGTACATGTAGGTAAGTGATTATGCATAGATAATAAACAGCCAGTAGCAGCAGTGTAAAAACAAAAGGGGGGGGTCAATGTAAATAGTCCAGGTGGCCATTTGATCAAATGTTCAGCAGTTTTATGACTTGGGGGTAGAAGCTGTTGAGGAGCCTTTTGGACCTAGACTTGGCTCTCCGGTACCGCTTGCCGTGGGGTAGCAGAGAGAACAGTTCAAGACTTTAGTGACTGGAGTCTTTGACAATTTTTGGGGCCTTCCTCTGACACCGCCTGGTATAGAGGTCCTGGATGGCAGAAAGCTTGGCCCCGGTGATGTACTGGGCCATACGCACTACCCTCTGTACTCCCTTACTGTCAGATGCCGAGCAGTTGCCATACCAGGCGGTGATGCAACCGGTCAGGATGCTCTCGATGTTGCAGCTGTAGAACTAGTGGTTAGAGTGTTGGACTAGTAACCGAAAGGTTGCAAGTTCAAACCCCCGAGCTGACAAGGTACAAATCTGTCGTTCTGCCCCTGAACAGGCAGTTAACCCACTGTTCCTAGGCCGTCATTGAAAATAAGAATTTGTTCTTAACTGACTTGCCTAGTAAAATAAAGGAAAAATAAAAAAAATAAAAACCAGGTTTATTCCCAGAGGATCAAACAGCTGGACAGACAGAAGACATATTCACACAAGCGCTGATATTTAACCCTTTCTCCTCTGCTGAGTCTCCTCCTACACATCTGAACAGCCAGTGCATATCTGTTGCTAGTCAAAACCTTAGTGACATCTGTTCTTCCTCACTTCATCTGACCTGACCTCTGCCCCAAAGTGCTCACTCCTCCCCAAACATTACACATTACCCCTCTCTCCCTCAGTGACATGAATGAGTATATTTCATATTCTCAGAACCCAACAGGACCATGATAGTTTGTTGGTGATGTGGACACCAAGGAAGGTGAAACTCCCGACCGCTCCACTACAGCCCCATCGATGTGAATGGGGGCCTGTTCGGCCCTCCTGTAGTCCTCCTCTTCTAGTCCACGATCAGCTCCTTTGTCTTTCTCACATTGAGGGAGAGGTTGTTGTCCTGGCACCACACTACAGGTCTCTGACCTCCTCCCTATAGGCTGTCTCATCGTTGTGGGTGATCAGGCCTACCACTGCTGTGTGGTCAGCAAACTTAATGATGGTGTTGGAATCGTGCTTGGCCACTCAGTCGTGAGTGAACTGGGAGTACAGGAGGGAACTAAGCACACACCCCTGAGGCCCCCCCGCGTTGAGGATCAGCGCAGCAGATATGCTGTTCCCTACCCTTACCACCTGGGGGCGGCCCGTCAGGAAGGCCAGGATCCAGTTGCAGAGGGAGGTGTTTAGTCCCAGGGTCCTTAGCTTAGTGATGAGCTTTGTGGGCACTATGGTGTTGAACACTGAGCTGTAGTCAATGAACAGCATTCTCAAATACAGTTGAAGTCAGAAGTTTACATACACCTTAGCCAAATACATTTAAACTCAGTTTCACAATTCCTTGTAAAAATTCCCTGTCTTGGTCAGTTAGGATCACCACTATATTATAAGAATGTGAAATGTCAGAATAATAGTAGAGAGAATGATTTATTTCAGCTTTTATTTCTTTCATCACATTCCCAGTGGGTCAGAAGTTTACATACACTCAATTAGTATTTGCTAGCATTGCCTTTAATTTGTTGAACTTGGGTCAAACATTTTGGGTAGCCTTCCACAATCTTCCCACAATAAGTTGGGAGGAATTTTGGCCCATTCCCCCTGACAGAGCTGGTGTAACTGAGTCAGGTTTGTAGGCCTCCTTGCTCACACACACTTTTTCAGTTCTATAGGCTAAGTCACCTCAGAATTCTCAGTGTTGAGTCAAGGAGGACACGATCCCTCAACATGGATGAGTTTGTGAAACATCTTGCCAGGTCTCACCAGATCCGCAGAATTATGTTGTTTTATATCTACCTAGGATCATTTGGCACATAGGTGGTCCCTCTGGTCATGATTACAGTTTTTTTCGATTGCTAAACGTCAGTGGGCACAACTGGAGTCACATGTGCAAAACTCTAACTACAGTCTGCACTACCAACAGTCACCTGAGCTAAACAGTTCACATCACCTGCAAAACTCATTCCAAGCAACACAACTCTTAACACATGGCTCAAAACACGCTCAGTGCAGCCAAACACTATGCACAACCCTCACTGAGATAACACACACTGTCACTCAGAACACACTGAGAGTAAAAACACTAGCATCAAACACCAATACAGAAAATACAAACTTTTCATCTTTACAGTTTGAACAATTTCAGTGAATTCATACAAAGTAATATTTTCTTCAAAGAAAAGAGTGACATTCTTTCACATGATTTATTAATTTTTTTTAACATAACAATTCTTTAAGGTAAATGAAAATTAGCAGTTTGCTTCAATAGTCTGTAGTAATTTACGGAATTACAGTAATGAGAAAAAAAGGTAATAACTAAAAGTACATACTGTAATTCGAACAAATAATTGAAGGGCTAATCCTGCCTCTCTCTAGCATCAGGCCACAGGTTTTCTTCAACATCACATCTAATGTTTTCTCTTGCCATGCACCTGGGGAAGAACCTTCTGGAGTGCCTTATCCATCCCTGGCAGTCCTCTGGACTCGTGTCCTCACATCCGGCACGCATGGCTTCCAAAAGAGACATTTGGTCATGTGGGTGGTGACCAAACACTTTCCACCTCCAGGCAGAGAAAAACTCCTCTATTGGGTTGAGGAAGGGTGAATATGTAGGCAGGTACAAAACCATAAATCTGTGATGTGCTGCAAACCAATCTGTGACAGCTGCAGAGTGGTGAAAAGCAACGTTATCGCAAACTAAGACAAAAACTTGGGGGTTTCTTACTGGCTCCCCCTGTTCTGCTGGCACTAGCTGAGCATAGAGCTGTTCTAGGAAAGCTATAAGCCTTTCTGTGTTGTATGGGCCAATGAGTGGTGTGTTGAGAAGCAAACCATCATTGGCCATTGCAGCACACATGGTGATATTTGCCCCCCCCTTTGGCCTGGAACCTCCACAGTGGCCCTTTGACCTATAACATTCCTTCCTCTGCGCCATGTTTTGGCAAGGTGAAATCCAGCTTCATCAATAAATACAAATTAATGTGGTCTTTCCAGTGCTTCCACCTCCATTACTCTCTGAAAAACAGTAAGTGCACAGTTTTACTGTAGAAATGCGAGTGTTTTTTTTACTGTAAATATTTTGTATAGCTGTGTACGTAACCTCAGACGTCTTACCTGGACATATTAGTATCTTTTCTCTTTTACCCATTCACTGTTTCTCTCGAACAGTACAGTGTATAACTGTTTCATTGTAACTTGGTATTTCTTTAGGACTCGAGCAATAGTTGTTGTGCTGACAGAATTAACATTTTCAAATATATCATTATCAGCCAGCACTCTATCTTGAATCTCCCGCAGTTTTATTGCATTGTTGACAACAACCATGTCAACAATAGCATTTTCCTGCGCATCTGAAAATATTTTTCCTCTTCCCGTTGTTGGGGCAGCCTTTGGGTCCTGTTGTAAAAATACATTTTACAGTCAAACTTACTGTAATATATATCTGTGGAAATATTTTATAATTGCAATACAAAATAGATTCCTGTAATGTTTTCATTTACTGTAAGGATGTAACTCTCACCTGTTTGTATGATGGAAAATTCGCATTACAGATGCCACTGTGGATCTTTGCAGATTGGGTTGCACCCTCAACCCTGCCTCTCTCAATGAGAGACCATGGTTCACGACATGGTCTATAAGTGTAGCCCTTATTTCATCTGAAATAACAGCTCTTTGTCTTCCTCCACGCATCCGCCCTCTCCCTGCCACCCTTCTCCCTCCACGAACCCATCTTCCTTGTTACATTTCCAAAATGAGTCTTTCTGAGCTCTACCTATATATACTGTAATATGTGTGTGTGTTCACTAACAAGTCTAAAACAAGACACCTGCTTAACCTTTCAGCTGAAATTGCAATCAGCAGTGTTTGAAAGGCACAAGGCTGAAATCTATTCCGTTTTGAATGTGTGGTTCACAGTTTTGACAGCAGTGTGTTAGCATTTGAACAAAGTGCTGTAAATCCACAGTGTTGTGCAGGTTGTGGTTAAAGTCATGGGATAAGTGTGTAGAGTTTTGAAAACTGTGTTCAAGCAATGAAAACGAACTAGAGTTTGGTCCACATGAACTGCTGCTGTGCAGACTGTAGTTAGAGTTTTGCACATGTGACTCCAGTTGTGTCCACTGTCGTTTAGCAATCGAAAAAACTGTAAAACCTGCACTGTGTACTAGCTAGTACACTGACATTCTAAAACGATCAATCCAAAGGGTATCCTGTCACACAGATTTCATTTGGTCTTGATTAGGCGAATTATCTTTGCTATTAGTCAACATAATATATATGAGCATAAATATGATACTGTATGTTTGAAATATTGATGGACACCAAAATTATTTTTATTTTTCAACTCCATTTCTGCTTGATACCTGGTATGCCAAATTACAGTGTGTTTTTGTAAATGTACTATTTTAAATAAATAAACTATGTAATTTATGTAACACACAAATGCATCTTAACTCCTTGGTGCTTGAGCTTTGTTTTCTGAAACTATTTTGGATGTTCAACACTTACAGACATTATATATTAATGACAACAGAGTAACCTTAAGTCTCTCCAAAGTGTGAATACTGTGTGTGTGTGTGTGTGTGTGTGTGTGTGTGTGTGTGTGTGTGTGTGTGTGTGTGTGTGTGTGTGTGTGTGTGTGTGTGTGTGTGTGTGTGTGTGTGTGTGTGTGTGTGTATGTGTGTGTGTGTGTGAGAGAGAGAGAGAGAGAGAGAGAGAGAGAGAGAGAGAGAGAGAAAAAAAGAAAGAAAGAACCACCCAAACTCTAGTTCCGCCACTGCATATCAAGTACATCACTTCTTAGTTGGTTCAATTGGTTGTACTTCAGGTATCTAAGTGGTAAATCAGAGGTGTAATGGTATGAAGCACAAAGACATGGCAGTAACAGGCATGGTGCCTCCACTTCCTCTAGTGGAGAAGTTGATATTCTTGGCCGAGCATCAGCCCACCACCGACGGTCCCCAGCACCGCCAGGTTCCTCTCTAGCCGGCCCCCATCTCCTTGCCGTATACTCGGTGGTCATCACAGCCACCGTATCCAGCCACACACCTTCATGGGCCAATCGGACGGTGGCCTCCTGGAGCTGTTGTTGTGGACGAGCACAACGGGGGCGTTGAATATCTTTTCTTCAAGGTGCAGTTGCCACGCTGCAGCAGGGCCACCCAGTGTCCTGTCCGGATGGAACCAGTAAGTGTGTGTAGGGGCCACAGCCTGGCGTTCCTGCTCCATGATTCAGTGCAGGTGCCATCGCGATTCCTTTCCGCTCCAATTGTGGTGAATTGTAGCCATACAAGCCATACGTCCTTGGTTACATTTTTGAGTTGGATTGCCTTTGGAGTCAGTACGGTGGCATTGACCGCAGCCTAGCATAGTCTCCCTTGCTGATGGGCAGAACTGGCACTAACAAGAGAATGGGGGAGATGGCTGCATTGCATTGCCTACGGTCCACATCTGGGCATCTGCTGAATGTGATGGTGCCCATGGACTTGACTGTGTTTGCTGTTGGTCAGATGGTGTTAGCCACAGGCGGTTGTGTTCTGTTCTACTGGCAGGCAGGCAGGAGGGATGAGAGAGAGAGAGAGAGAGAGAGAGAGAGAGGGGATCTCTTTACATGGCAACACTGTGGTGAATCACCCACATTATGTCATATGGAGCTCATCACTGTGTTTGTTTTATCTCTCTCTCTCTCTCTCTCTCAAGCTCTCTCTCTCTCTCTCTCTTATGATCTCTCTGACTCTTTTTCTCTCTTTCCCTCCGTCAATCTTTCTTTCTCTCCGCCCTCTCATTCGTACAGACTATGTTGTCTCTCACATTTGATTCCAAATCCACATGATAATGTGATCTAAAACTCACATCGGTCTGTTTGTTCCACATACCGGGCTTGACAGCGCCACACAAACACATCTGGCATCAAATTCGGATCACAGTTTGAACACAAGCATGGATTTTTTTCTTTTTTAAATAAATAGTGTTTTTATTTATTTAAAAGGGTCAGTGAACTGACATCCAAGCTTCATCATATTGATGATTACTACTCATAATGGGCACAGTGTGATATTGACAGAACATCAAGGGATAAGAAGGCTGATGTCTGTATTTGTACCTGTTTGTTACTGTTGGAGAGATGCGGACCGGAGCATGTAGGCCTTAGTTAGAAGCAGGGTCAGGGGTGAAGCAAGGTCAAAGTTGATGCAGGGTCAGGCTATCTATTTCCATAGATTTATAGGTAGGCCTAAGTGGACTGATGTCAAAGCCAGATATCTACTCTTGTGCTACATTGGAAAAGCACACATACAGTAGGCAGTAGGACTACATACAGTAGGTCTAATACAAACATTTGCCCACTCAAAAAGTCCCCCACTCATGATGATGCATGATCAATGATTACACTGGACGCACCGTCTCAAGGACATAAACTATTGGTATTTGCCAAATGGTGCAATGTTGACACAGCACCCAGGGATGAGAAGGCTGACCTCAGTATGTGTACCTGTTGGTTACTGTAAGAGCCAGGGTTGGAGTCAATTCAAATTGAAGTCATTTAATTCAGGAAATGATTTGAATTTAAACTTCATAAATTAAACCATTTTTTAAATAAATAGCTTATCCTTTTCAGTTGTTTGACAAATCAATGTACTTTTTTCCATTATTGAATTTGAATTTCAGTTTACTTCCTGAATGAGCTCAACCCTGGTAGGGCCGATGCTAACCGAAGAGAGTGAAGCTGGGCCAGGGGGTGAGGCAAGGTAAGAGTTGAGTTAGGGTGAGGCACAGACACAGACACAGACACCCTGGCATGAGAACTGATGAAAGAGTTCCATGTGTTCTGTTGGAACCCAAACCTTCCAAATGTTCTGAGGGTTCTGTTGGAACCCAACCCCCTACAGATGTGTTGAGCTGGGCAGAGAATAAATAATTCATCATCGTATTATCTCATGTTAAGGCCCTGTCATTGATAGTCATGTAGTGCAAGGCTCTCTGAGGATAAAACCGAGGGAAGGAGGGATGGAAGGAGAGAGAAGGAATGGAGGGAGGCAGAGAACAGAGACTGTGTCATGGCCCATAATGCCACCTTTTCCCTACACCCTCCCTTCCAAAAAAATTAACCAAAAAAAGAGAAGATAATCACACATGTACACACACACACACACACACACACACACACACACACACACACACACACACACACACACACACACACACACACACACACACACACACACACACACACACACACACACACACAAACCAACACGCGCCATGAGGGGTGATGTAAGGGAAGACTTGGAACTCAGTGTCCCAACAGACTCTATGCATACTGCCCCTCACATGAATGAATACATGTATTCAACTCTCTTTCTCTGTTTTTCTCTCTCACTCTGCACAAAGAATCTGCAGAAAGGGGAAAACAAGTGACAATTCTCCCTGGTGTTCTTGGAGAATCATCCTACCCTAACCCTAGCTTCATGTTCACACCTCGGTTTAACCCTAACCCCAGCCATTTCCCTAACCCTAACCCTAGCTTCATGTTCACACCTCGGTTTAACCCTAACCCCAGCCATTTCCCTAACCCTAACCCTAGCTTCATGTTCACACCTCGGTTTAACCCTAACCCCAGCCATTTCCCCTAACCCTAACCCTAGCTTCATGTTCACACCTCGGTTTAACCCCTGACCCCAGCCATTTCCCTAACCCTAAACCTAGCTTAATGTTCACACCTCGGTTTAACCCTAACCCCAGCCATTTCCCTAACCCTAAACCTAGCTTCATGTTCACACCTCGGTTTAACCCTAACCCCAGCCATTTCCCTAACCCTAACCCTAGCTTTATGTTCACACTTCGGTTTAACCCTGACCCCAGCCATTTCCCTAACCCTAACCCTAGCTTCATGTTCACACCTCGGTTTAACCCTGACCCCAGCCATTTCCCTAACCCTAACCCTAGCTTCATGTTCACACCTCGGTTTAACCCTGACCCCAGCCCTTTCCCTAACCCTAACCCTAGCCTCAGCGCTAACCCTAACCCTAACCCTAGCCTCAGCGCTAACCCTAACCCTAACCCTAACCCTAGCCTCAGCCCTCAACCCTTACCCTTCCTGTCAAACGTATTCCTTTTCCTGTTCTCCTTCCTCAAACAGAACACAGTACATTAACACTAGTTAGGTAACTAAATGAATGAATCAAATCAAATGTTATTGGTCACATATACATATTAGGAGATGTTATTGGTCACATATATATATTAGGAGATGTTATTGGTCACATATACATATTAGGAGATGTTATTGGTCACATATACATATTATGAGATGTTATTGGTCACATATATATATTATGAGATGTTATTGGTCACATATACATATTAGGAGATGTGACTCGCGCTGACCTAACATAACCACAAGGTGTGCTTTCGACGTAAAGCCATTTTGAAATCTGACACAGTGGTTGCATTAAGGATAAGTCTATCAATATTTCCATGTATAACACTTGTATCTTTTATCAATGTTTATTATGAGTATTTCTGTAATTTGATGTGGCTCTCTGCACTTTCACCAGATGTTTGTTTGAGACAATGCATTTCTGATCATAACACACCAATTTCAAATGAGGTTTTTGGACATAAAGATTAACTTTATCGAACCAAACACACATCTATTGTGTAACATGACGTCCCGTAAGTGCCATCTGATGAAGATCATCAAAGGTTAGTGATTAATTTATTGTATTAATTGATTAATTCTATTGTAAAGTGGCTGTTCCACTGGATGTCAGAAGGTGAATTCACCAATTTGTAAGTCGCTCTGGATAAGAGCGTCTGCTAAATGACTTAAATGTAAATGTAATGTAAATGTTATTGGTCACATATACGTAGTAGGAGATGTTATTGGTCGTATATACATATTAGGAGATGTTATTGGTCACATATATATATTAGGAGATGTTATTGGTCACATATACATATTAGGAGATGTTATTGGTCACATATACGTAGTAGGAGATGTTATTGGTCATATACATATTAGAGAATATGTTATTGGTCACATATACATATTAAGAGATGTTATTGGTCACATATACATATTAGGAGATGTTATTGGTCACATATATATATTAGGAGATGTTATTGGTCACATATACATATTAGAGATGTTATTGGTCACATATACACGTTAGGAGATGTTATCGTCACATATACATATTAGGGAGATGTTATTGGTCACATATACATATTAGGAGATGTTATTGGTCACTATACGTAGTAGGAGATGTGTATTGGTCACATATACACTATTAGGAGATGTTATTGGTCACATATACATATTAGGAGATGTTATTGGTCACTTATACATATTAGGAGATGTTATTGGTCATATATACATATTAGGAGATGTTATTGGTCATATATACATATTAGAGATGTTATTGGTCACATATACATATTAGGAGATGTTATTGGTCACATATACATATTAGGAGATGTTATTGGTCACATATACATATTAGAGATGTTATTGGTCACATATACATATTAGGAGATGTTATTGGTCACATATACATATTAGGAGAAGTTATTGGTCACATATACAAATTAGGAGATGTTATTGGTCACATATATATATATTAGGAGATGTTATTGGTCACATATACATAGTAGGAGATGTTATTGGTCACATATATATATATATTAGGAGATATTTATTGGTCACATATACATATTAGGAGATGTTATTGGTCACATATACATAGTAGGAGATGTTATTGGTCACATATATACATATTAGGAGATGTTATTGGTCACATATACATATTAGGAGATGTTATTGGTCACATATACATATTAGGAGATGTTATTGGTCACATATACATATTAGGAGATGTTATTGGTCACATATATATATATATATTAGGAGATGTTATTGGTCACATATACATATTAGAGATGTTATTGGTCACATATATATAGTAGGAGATGTTATTGGTCACATATATATATTAGGAGATGTTATTGGTCACATATACATATTAGGAGATGTTATTGGTCACATATACATATTAGGAGATGTTATTGGTCACATATACGTAGTAGGAGATGTTATTGGTCGCATATACATATTAGGAGATGTTATTGGTCACATATACATATTAGGAGATGTTATTGGTCGCATATACATATTAAGAGATGTTATTGGTCACATATACATATTAGGAGATGTTATTGGTCATATATACATATTATGAGATGTTATTGGTCATATATATATTAGGAGATGTTATTGGTCACATATACATATTAGGAGATGTTATTGGTCACATATACATATTAGGAGATGTTATTGGTCACATATACATATTATGATGTTATTGGTCACATATACATATTAGGAGATGTTATTGGTCACATATACATATTAGGAGATGTTATTGGTCACATATACATATTAGGAGATGTTATTGGTCACATATACATATTAGGAGATGTTATTGGTCACATATACATAGTAGGAGATGTTATTGGTCACATATACATATTAGGAGATGTTATTGGTCACATATACATATTAGGAGATGTTATTGGTCACATATACATATTAGGAGATGTTATTGGTCACATATACATAGTAGGAGATGTTATTGGTCGTATATACATATTAGGAGATGTTATTGGTCACATATACATATTAGGAGATGTTATTGGTCACATATACATATTAGGAGATGTTATTGGTCACATATACATAGTAGGAGATGTTATTGGTCACATATACATATTAGGAGATGTTATTGGTCACATATACATATTAGGAGATGTTATTGGTCACATATACATTAGGAGATGTTATTGGTCACATATACATATTAGGAGATGTTATTGGTCACATATACATATTAGGAGATGTTATTGGTCACATATATATATTAGAGATGTTATTGGTCACATATACATATTAAGAGATGTTATTGGTCACATATATACATATTAGAATGTTATTGGTCATATACACGTTAGGAGATGTTATTGGTCACATATACATATTAGGAGATGTTATTGGTCACATATACATATTAAGAGATGTTATTGGTCACATATACATATTAAGAGATGTTATTGGTCACATATACATATTAAGAGATGTTATTGCAGGTGACGTGAAATGCTTGCCACAGCAAATGCTTCCCGTTACCCATTGGAACATGATGTACCTCATGTCACATACAGTACATCGCCTACTGCTACCTTCCTGGAAGCGCTACACTTCTCTGCGCTGAGCACTGTAGTTAGAGACACACTAAAACCTTCTTTTTTTTAACGCAATATCAAATGTTTTCTGGGTAACAAGGAAGTACCTTACTGTGATTGTTTTTAATAAAACATCAAAAAGAAACAAAAATAGCTTCTTAGCAAAAAGCAATTTCTCAATCAAGAATTTAGCTTGGACTGTCTGAGAGTGGTCTGAGTGGCCTAATTGGAGGAGCCTAGTGGTAGGGGATATGCAACCTGACACCAGCTGTTATTGGCAGAGAGGAGGGCAAACTTTCTTTCTTATTGGTCTATTAACTTACACCGCCTGGTGATGTAACCAAAACCCCACCCAGGCAAAACAAGCTGACTTTTCAAACAGCTAAATGGGCAGTATCATTAATTTCACAATTTCACAGTATTATACCAACCTCATAGTGGGGAAATATTTATAAAACACAGGCAAATCAACATTTTCACTGAACTGGCCCTTTAATTGCATCCAAACAGCACCAACAATGGGAGACTGAGTTGACTAAAAGCTCACTTATCAAATATGTATCCTTTATATATTTTTACTCTGGGTTCTAAGTACTTCTAAAGCCTGTAAGTATCAAGGGGCATTATAAGAGCATCTATGGTACTACTTTCTCGCAAGTGTCCACTGTCCTGTCCTACAGAGGCTAGTTGCCAGGCAACCCCAGTCTGTAAGAGGATCAGTACTAGGAAGTGACGGGAAGTTGTTTACTAGTTGTCCTAGTGTGACCTGACCCAGATCATTGGAGAGTTGCTGGACGGGTATGGCAGAGCTTAGAAACAATAACAACAACTGTTTGAATGCAGGATAAGGGACAGACATAGCTTTCTTTTTGGGGTTTTAGGCTGAGTATCTGTATACTGCTGACGTAAAAACTGCTGACGTAAAAACTGCTGACGTAAAAAGGGCTTTACAAAATACATTTCATTGATTGACTGAAAGGAAAATAGATTTTTGGGTAAAACATTTTTACACTAGATCCTATCATCAAATAGAGATATACTGTGTGTGCATCAAATCATATTTTGTTTTGTGAAATATCACTCTTTCAATACTAGTAGTTCCTGTACTGCACCAGTCAGTCTACTGTAGCAATGCAAAGGTACCATGTCATGTTACCCCTCCATATGTTATGTCACATCATGGTCATGTTATGAAGACAAAAGACCTCTGATGTCATGTTATGAAGACAACATACCTCTGATGTCATGTTATGAAGACAACAAGCCTCTGATGTCATGTTATGAAGACAACAGACCTCTGATGTCATGTTATGAAGACAACAGACCTCTGATGTCATGTTATGAAGACAACAGACCTCTGATGTCATGTTATGAAGACAACAGACCTCTGATGTCATGTTATGAAGACAACAGACCTCTGATGTCATGTTATGAAGACAACAGACCTCTAATGTCATGTTATGAAGACAACAAGCCTCTGATGTCATGTCATGATGACGTCACAGACACTACAGAACCAGCAGCACAGCCCGAGGAAGGTTCTATGGACTCCTGAGAATGTGCTGAGTATGCACGCACACACACACACGCACACACACACACGCACGCACGCGCGCACACACACACACACACGCACGCACACACACACACATACACACACACACACACACACACACACACACACTCTCCATCCAGAGGAATGTTCTAGACTTCTGACAATGCCATAAGTATGCATTGTACCCTGCATTCACTCTCTCTGCCGCTCTCCCGTCCCTCCATCTATATCCAATGGACCGTTGACTTCTCTCTTCACAGACGTACATGCTTACATAAGTACTCAGGCACGGTGGATTACACAACATATACCCCCCACCCCTTCTACCCCCTTCCTCACACACAGACACATGTCACCCTTGCGCATATATACACAAACCCTCCTTAATATTTCAACAACCCTCCGTCACTGAACATCTATAAAAAGATGTGTACACTGCATTATTAAATGGAGCCAATTCAGAAATGCAAACATGTAGTGTATTCAAGTTTTAAAAAGGCTTATAAAGTTTGAAACCCCACTTTAACATTTCAAACTAGATTTGTCCGAACAAAAAATGTATCAACCACGTAATAATTCACATTTCCTGTTGAGCATGACTACACTGAGTGTACAAAACATTAGGGACAGCTTCTCTTTCCATGACACAGACTGACCAGGTGAAAGCTATGATCCCTTATTGATGTCCCTTGTTAAATCCCCTTCAAGGATTTTTAAGCCATGAGACATTTTAATAAGACATGGATTGGTGTGCCATTCAGATGGTGAATGGGAGAAACAAAAGATTCAAGTGCCTTTGAACGGGGTATGGTAGTAGGTGTCAGGTGCACTGGTTTGTGTCAAGAACTGCAACGCTGCTGTTTTTTTAATACTCAACAGTTTCCCGTGTGTATCAAGAATGGTCCACCCACCCAAAGGACATCCAGCCAACTTGACACAACTGTGGGAAGCATTGGAGCCAACATGGGCCAGCATCCCTGTGGAACGCTTTCATCTTGTAGTGTCCATGCCCTGACGAATTGAGGCTGTTGTGAGGTCAAAAGGGGTGTAATTCAATATTAGGAAGGTGTTCCTAATGTTTTGTATGCTCAGTGCAGGGGTGTCCAACTCATTCCATGGAGGGCCTAGTGTCTGCTGGTTTTTGGTTTTTCCTTTCAATTAAGACCTAAATAACCAGGTGAGGGGACTTCCTTACTAACCAGTGACCTTAAGTGATCAATTAAGTATAAGGGAGAAGTGAAAACCTGCAGACACTCAGCCCTCCGTGGAATGCGTTTGACTCAGTGCATTCTCCTGCTGTAAGAAACTGGTCAAACTAAGATAGCAGATCTGTACAGCATGGATGGTTTCCTTGGCAATGCTAAAATAGTCATGGACTTGGATTCCGTCATTTTTGAAATGATTATGTTGTTTGACAGATTGTTGTTTTTGCAGAAGGGAGACAATAGCGTGTATGTCCGGGATATTTGAGGATATAGAGGGTGTTCGTAGGAAACTATGAATGAGAGAGAGAGGGGGGGGGTCGGAGAAGAGACGTTTTGTTGACCCCTATTGTTCAGGGCGTGCCACACAACTCATTTAGACAGAGTACAGCCTTAGTGTGATCCTGGCACAATGCTGATTACATCCATTGTAATCCAATCTGGCTACCGTCCAGAGAACATTAGATAAACATTCCCTGAACAGCGCAGATAACGTTTGATGAAAATTCCAGAATGGATGGGGGCGAGGAAGATCAGGGGGTACATAGTCAACAATGAAAAGGCTTTACATTTTGATACTGTAGGACTATGGTATTTTACGATCACTTTTATATGGTTCACAACCCATAGACGGTGAATGGTTGTCAATAGTAAGCCCATACTTCAGGCTCTTTAGACCAAGTTCTGCTCTAATTTGCATACGTCTTGTTGAATCCCCTATTGTCTGTGTTCAATGGCCTTTTATAAACTGGCTGGTTCCAGCCCTGAATGCTGATTGGCCGATAGCCATGGTATATGAGACAGTATAATCTACTTCTATGGTGGGTATGATCTTTCTCAGAAGAGCTTTGGACAAAATAGGTTCTAGACAGTTTGGATTAGTTTGGACAACTCTATACTTGGAGGACATCTCATGACAATTTTCCATCCCAGTTCCTGGTATAATTAGAATAGGATCTCTCTCTCTGTACTCAATATGTGGACAGTCACCTTAGTGTGAGGACAAAGGCAATATTGTTTCCTGAGCTTGTTATTCAGCAGAAAATCTTTTTATCCTGCAGTGATTTTTTTGACACAAACATAATTTCAATCAGACTTTGTTCCAGTTGTTACATGGTTCTTCGCTGGTAAGACCATCTGGCTAGTGGTTGTGACTGCTACAGGCCTGTTGGTGGGTGTGAAAAACAATCAAGTTTATATGCTACCCCTGCCTTTGCGGTTCGTATCCTATCCGAACTCCCATACATAAAGTCAGTGTATCACATGTGGTGGATAGATTACTCAGATACTAATATAGGCTAACATGAATATGTAAACTGTACATTGATCAATAAACAAGTTATGCTTTTTCTCTCTCACACACACACACACACACAAATGCCCACTCGCTCTCTCTCTCTCTCTCTCCTCCCCACAGTGGTTAGCCAGAGTAAATGTTAGTGTTTTTCTGTCGTTACTCAGAAACTCTCATAATGTGAACTTTGGCTCCCTGTCCACTCAGATATGATTAGTATAAAGAGCTCTAGTGCAGGTGAGTAGAGTGTTGTAGAGAGGAGGGCCAGGGTCAGGTTAGAGAACAGACAGAGGGAGGAGAGAGAGAGATGCGGGAGAAGAGAAAGAGGGAGAGGGGTTGAGGGATGGGGAAAAACAGAGAGAGATGGGGATGCAGGGGAGAGAGGAAGGGAGAGGGGTGATAGATGAGGGGAAAAAGAGAGAGATAGAGGGATGCAGGGAGAAGGGAAGGAGAGGGGGTGAGGGATGAGGGGAGAAAAACAGAGAGAGATAGAGGGATGAGGGAAAAACAGAGAGATGGGGAGAGGGGAAGGGAGAGGGGGTGAGGGATGAGGGGGAAAACATTTACATTTACATTTAAGTCATTTAGCAGACGCTCTTATCCAGAGCGACTTACAAATTGGTGAATTCACCTTCTGACATCCAGTGGAACAGCCACTTTACAATAGTGCATCTAAATCATTAAGGGGGGGGTGGTGAGAAGGATTACTTATCTTATCCTAGGTATTCCTTGAAGAGGTGGGGTTTCAGGTGTCTCCGGAAGGTGGTGATTGACTCCGCTGTCCTGGCGTCGTGAGGGAGTTTGTTCCACCATTGGGGGGCCAGAGCAGCGAACAGTTTTGACTGGGCTGAGCGGGAACTGTACTTCCTCAATGGTAGGGAGGCGAGCAGGCCAGAGGTGGATGAACGCAGTGCCCTTGCTTGGGTGTAGGGCCTGATCAGAGCCTGGAGGTACTGCGGTGCCGTTCCCCTCACAGCTCCGTAGGCAAGCACCATGGTCTTGTAGCGGATGCGAGCTTCAACTGGAAGCCAGTGGAGAGAGCTGGAGGAGCGGGGTGACGTGAGAGAACTTGGGAAGGTTGAACACCAGACGGGCTGCGGCGTTCTGGATGAGTTGTAGGGGTTTAATGGCACAGGCAGGGAGCCCAGCCAACAGCGAGTTGCAGTAATCCAGACGGGAGATGACAAGTGCCTGGATTAGGACCTGCGCCGCTTCCTGTGTGAGGCAGGGTCGTACTCTGCGGATGTTGTAGAGCATGAACCTACAGGAACGGGCCACCTCCATGATGTTGGTTGAGAACGACAGGGTGTTGTCCAGGATCACGCCAAGGTTCTTAGCGCTCTGGGAGGAGGACACAATGGAGTTGTCAACCGTGATGGCGAGATCATGGAACGGGCAGTCCTTCCCCGGGAGGAAGAGCAGCTCCGTCTTGCCGAGGTTCAGCTTGGGGTGGTGATCCGTCATCCACACTGATATGTCTGCCAGACATGCAGAGATGCGATTCGCCACCTGGTCATCAGAAGGGGGAAAGGAGAAGATTAATTGTGTGTCGTCTGCATAGCAATGATAGGAGAGACCATGTGAGGTTATGACAGAGCCAAGTGACTTGGTGTATAGCGAGAATAGGAGAGGGCCTAGAACAGAGCCCTGGGGGACACCAGTGGTGAGAGCGCGTGGCGAGGAGACAGATTCTCGCCACGCCACCTGGTAGGAGCAACCTGTCAGGTAGGACACAATCCAAGCGTGGGCCGCGCCGGAGATGCCCAACTCGGAGAGGGTGGAGAGGAGGATCTGATGGTTCACAGTATCGAAGGCAGCCGATAGGTCTAGAAGGATGAGAGCAGAGGAGAGAGAGTTAGCTTTAGCAGTGCGGAGCGCCTCCGTGATACAGAGAAGAGCAGTCTCAGTTGAATGACTAGTCTTGAAACCTGACTGATTTGGATCAAGAAGGTCATTCTGAGAGAGATAGTGGGAGAGCTGGCCAAGGACGGCACGTTCAAGAGTTTTGGAGAGAAAAGAAAGAAGGGATACTGGTCTGTAGTTGTTGACATCGGAGGGATCGAGTGTAGGTTTTTTCAGAAGGGGTGCAACTCTCGCTCTCTTGAAGACGGAAGGGACGTAGCCAGCGGTCAGGGATGAGTTGATGAGCGAGGTGAGGTAAGGGAGAAGGTCCCCGGAAATGGTCTGGAGAAGAGAGGAGGGGATAGGGTCAAGCGGGCAGGTTGTTGGGCGGCCGGCCGTCACAAGAAGCGAGATTTCATCTGGAGAGAGAGGGGAGAAAGAGGTCAGAGCACAGGGTAGGGCAGTGTGAGCAGAACCAGCGGTGTCGTTTGACTTAGCAAACGAGGATCGGATGTCGTCGACCTTCTTTTCAAAATGGTTGACGAAGTCATCTGCAGAGAGGGAGGAGGGGGGAGGGGAGGAGGATTCAGGAGGGAGGAGAAGGTGGCAAAGAGCTTCCTAGGGTTAGAGGCAGATGCTTGGAATTTAGAGTGGTAGAAAGTGGCTTTAGCAGCAGAGACAGAGGAGGAAAATGTAGAGAGGAGGGAGTGAAAGGATGCCAGGTCCGCAGGGAGGCGAGTTTTCCTCCATTTCCGCTCGGCTGCCCGGAGCTCTGTTCTGTGAGCTCGCAATGAGTCATCGAGCCACGGAGCGGGAGGGGAGGACAGAGCCGGCCTGGAGGATAGGGGACATAGAGAGTCAAAGGATGCAGAAAGGGAAGAGAGGAGGGTTGAGGAGGCAGACTCAGGAGAAAGGTTGGAGAAGGTATGAGCAGAGGGAAGAGATGATAGGATGGAAGAGGAGAGAGTAGCGGGGGGAGAGAGAGCGAAGGTTGGGACGGCGCGATACCATCCGAGTAGGGGCAGTGTGGGAAGTGTTGGATGAGAGCGAGAGGGAAAAGGATACAAGGTAGTGGCTCGGAGACTTGGAGGGGAGTTGCAATGAGGTTAGTGGAAGAACAGCATCTAGTAAAGATGAGGTCGAGCGTATTGCCTGCCTTGTGAGTAGGGGGGAAGGTGAGAGGGTGAGGTCAAAAGAGGAGAGGAGTGGAAAGAAGGAGGCAGAGAGGAATGAGTCAAAGGTAGACGTGGGGAGGTTAAAGTCGCCCAGGACTGTGAGAGGTGAGCCGTCCTCAGGAAAGGAGCTTATCAAGGCATCAAGCTCATTGATGAACTCTCCGAGGGAACCTGGAGGGCGATAAATGATAAGGATGTTAAGCTTGAAAGGGCTGGTAACTGTGACAGCATGGAATTCAAAGGAGGCGATAGATAGATGGGTAAGGGGAGAGAGAGAGAATGACCACTTGGGAGAGATGAGGATCCCGGTGCCACCACCCCGCTGACCAGAAGCTCTCGGGGTGTGCGAGAACACGTGGGTGGACGAAGAGAGAGCAGTAGGAGTAGCAGTGTTATCTGTGGTGATCCATGTTTCCGTCAGTGCCAGGAAGTCGAGGGACTGGAGGGAGGCATAGGCTGAGATGAACTCTGCCTTGTTGGCCGCAGATCGGCAGTTCCAGAGGCTACCGGAGACCAGGAACTCCACGTGGGTCGTGCGCGCTGGGACCACCAGATTAGGTGGCCGCGGCCACGCGGTGTGGAGCGTTTGTATGGTCTGTGCAGAGAGGAGAGAACAGGGATAGATAGACACATAGTTGACAGGGTACAGAAGAGGCTACGCTAATGCAAAGGAGATTGGAATGACAAGTGGACTACACGCCTCGAATGTTCAGAAAGTTAAGCTTACGTAGCAAGAATCTTATAGACTAAAATGATTGAAATGATACAGTACTGCTGGAGTAGGCTAGCTGGTAGTGGCTGCGATGTAGCTAACCTAGAAAATCGCTCTAGGCTAAACAATTGACTTAGATACAAAGACGGCTATGTAGCTAGCTAGCTACGATCAAACAAAACAAACCGTTGTACTGTAATAGTTACTACAGTGCTGCTATTCGGGGCTAGCTGGCTAGCTACGTTAAGAGAACGACAATAGCTGGCCAGCTAACCTAGAAAATCGCTCTAGGCTACACAATTGTCTTAGATACAAAGACGGCTATGTAGCTAGCTAGCTACGATCAAACAAAACAAACCGTTGTACTGTAATAGTTACTACAGTGCTGCTATTCGGGGGCTAGCTGGCTAGCTACGTTGAAAGACCGACAATAGCTGGCCAGAAAACAGAGAGAGATAGAGGGATGCAGGGAGAGAGGAAGGGAGAGGGGGTGTGGGATGAGGGGAAAAACAGAGAGAGATAGAGGGATGCAGGGAGAGAGGAAGGGAGAGGGGGTGTGGGATGAGGGGAAAAACAGAGAGAGATAGAGGGATGCAGGGAGAAGGGAAGGGAGAGGGGGTGAGGGTTGAGGGGAAAACAGAGAGAGATAGAGGGATGCAGGGA
>NW_027011118.1:0-26148 GCF_036934945.1 Oncorhynchus masou masou | reverse complement strand
GCTCAGTAGATATTCCCAGTAATATGTCTCTTGACATAATACATCACTACAGGTGATATCTACAGGTACACATCACACTGTTAACCTCCTCTGGATTACCTCACAGGGAGGACATGGGACTTGTCATTACCCTGTAATACGTTTCAAGGGCAGTGCTTACTGCTTATTCCGACAGCTTGGACGGCGGGGTATTTTTCCCCATGAGAAGCTACAGTGATACAGGACATATTCAAAGAGTTGCGGTGATATTAGCTGGGGACAAATAAAGGACTTGTCTTGGCTGGCTGGTGTGTGTGTGTGTTTGTCTGTGTGTGTGTGTTTGTCAGAGTGTATTTGTTTGTGTGTGTGTGTGTGTGTGTGTGTGTTTGTCAGAGTGTATTTGTTTGTGTGTGTGTGTGTGTTTGTCAGAGTGTATTTGTTTGTGTGTGTGTGTGTGTTTGTCAGAGTGTATTTGTGTGTGTGTGTGTGTCTGTGTGTGTGTGTGTGTGTGTGTTTGTCAGAGTGTATTTGTTTGTGTGTGTGTGTGTGTATGTGTGTGTGTGTGTGTGTGTGTGTCTTTGCTTGTGTTTAGCTCCGGTCTCTGTTAGCACAGCTGTCCAATGAGAGACACAGGTGTCAGAGTGGAAGGGAACAGCATCCAGGATAATCAGACTGTTTACCTGTTTGACTGTGTGTGTGTGTGTGTGTGTGTGTGTGTGTGTGTGTGTGTGTGTGTGTGTGTGTGTGTGTGTGTGTGTGTGTGTGTGTGTGTGTGTGTGTGTGTGTGTGTGTGTGTGTGTGTGTGTGTACCTGTATGTGTTTGTCTGTTTGAAAGAATCACATTTATTTGGACTAGCTGAAATAAAAATCACTCGTAAAGCTCATTTATCCACCCAACAGCTTCCCCTTACGCTCTCGTGCAGCTAACAAGGCAATTGACAGTTGAATATGAGCACAATTTTCAGCCTGTTGTTTTAATATTAAACAAGGGAATAATCAACAACCTGTCCTGTAGCTGCCTGTTCGCCCCCTCCATCCCTCCGTTCTCCATCCCTCCATCCCTCCATCCCTCCATCCCTTCATCCCTCCATCCCTCCATCCCTCCATCCCTCCATCCCTCCATCCCTTCATCCCTCCAACCCTCCATCCCTCGCTCTCCCCTTTGTCTCTGCTCTAGCTCATTTAATTCACCCAAATTTGATTTGTTATGCGCTCTGTGAGTGGTGGCCCCACTGTCTCACAGTCAGAAAGTAGGCATCTATAGGTCTTATCACGCTGCATTGTTCTTATCCCCAGGCTATTCTGGCCCTCGGCTAGCTTAGCCCGTGTTCACTAAGCATTTATTACCCTGGGCTAAACTTTAGCCCTGGGCTAAGATTCACACATATATTGGAAAGCCCTGGGCTAACGGACCAAACAGAACATGCAATCTCTGACACGCAACCTATCTTATAAACAACAAGACAGTTATTAACATATGACCTCCTCTTGCTTCCACTAGCCTAGCATTTTATTTCCAACAGTACATTTGTTATTTATTTAACCATTATATACCAGGTAAGTTGACTGAGAACACGTTCTAATTTACAGCGATGACCTTCGGAATAGTTACAGGGGAGAGGAGGGGGATGAATTATCCAAATGGAAGCAGGAGGTTTGTATGTAGCTGTCTACCTGTCCGGCCTTAGAAAATGTTTTACTTGTAATATTCGATCTTGCCCCTGCATAGAGAATGCTGTGCACGAACACAACATCAACATTTCTGATCCAGGGGAAATCAAGGTAACAAAATGATTTTCATGGATTTATCCAGTAGGCTAAAAGTAAATAGAAAAGCTATGAAAACAGTAGAAAATGCACCATTTGCTGCCTTTCCAGCTGTAGAGTTTGTTGTTTTTGCTGGCTAAGTGAGAAGCTAGCCAGCCTGCATAACAACCATTTTTTGTTAGGCATAGCAACCAGTGTGTTTGCACAGATTCAAGTTTAAATATGTTTTTTGTTCTCAGATGAAAGGATGAAATAGTATGAATTGACTTAACAAAAGAACATGTATAATGCATTACAGAGAATATGTCAAAGAAGTGACAGTGCAGCTTTGGTGATTGGACAGTAAGCATTCTAGGGGTTGTTCTTGTTGTTCCCTGTATTACACTGGCTAAAAGGCTCTTGCTGAGAGACACAGAGAGAGAGAGAGAGTACTGCCAGACCTGTGCCCTGGCAGTAAACCCCAAAAAAACTAAAATAACAATTTTCCAGAGAAAATACAGATCTCAGGTAATTAGACCATAGTTCTCATTTGGTACAAAATATATAGAGTACTGCACACACTACAATTACTTAGTTTTAAAAATATGCTCAACTGGACACCTTAATGATGCAGTGAATGAACAGAGAGAAAGCATGCAGGGCATTGAGGTGTGGGGTCCATTGCAAAACAAGATTTCACCAAATGGGACAAACACCCCATTGAAACCCTGCATGCAGAGTTCTGTAAGATTTTCCTACATGTCCAGAGGAAAACTACAAACAATGTATGCAGGGCAGAATTAGGCCAATATCCACTAATAATAAAATCTCAAAAAAGAGCAATTAAATTTTAGAAAAATCTAATATGTAGTGACCCCCTCTCATATCATCACCAAGCCCTGCAATGCCAAGAGCTGAGCAAAGAAAAGAGTCCCCTCATCCAACTGGTCCTGGAGCTGAGTTCACAAACCTGTTCTACTAACACACTGAAGCCTCAGTCCCCTCATCCAACTGGTCCTGGGGCTGAGTTCACAAACCTGTTCTACTAACACACTGAAGGACCAGAACATCCAATCAATCACAATAAACAAAATTACAACACAGTCAAATCAAAACTACATTGCTTTTTGGGAAACACAAGCACAAACACCAAGCAAAATGCAGTACTATCTGGCTGTAAATTGACAGTACACCGTGGCTAACTATTTGACCATGGTTATTGATCAAAACCTTAGAAAAACCTTGACAAAGTACAGGCTCAGTGAGCACAGCCTTGCCATTGAGAAAGGTAGACACAGGAAAACCTAGAGGAAAGGCTTTGCAACCACAGCAGAACCCGAGACAGATCTGCATTTCCTGACAAAATGTCAATAATATTATACAATTAGAGAGTGTAATTTCCCCAAATGTGAAACCCTTATTCCAGGTTTCAAAGACCTCTCTGATGAGAGTAGGCTACCCGTCCTGCTGGGGAGGATGCAGAGACCTGTTTCAAAGACCTCTCTGATGAGAGTAGGCTACCCGTCCTGCTGGGGAGGATGCAGAGACCTGTTTCAAAGACCTCTCTGATGAGAGTAGGCTACCCGTCCTGCTGGGGAGGATGCAGAGAGCTGTTTCAAAGACCTCTCTGATGAGAGTAGGCTACCCGTCCTGCTGGGGAGGATGCAGAGACCTGTGAGTCTGTGAATTGGCAGCACACTACATTGCTGCCTGACATAAGACGAGGGACCATGTCTGACAGACCAATCAACCTGCACATGTCCTCTATTGTATGCTTATTGTTATTGTTCAATGTATGGTAATTTTGACCCTTGGTTATTGTTGCTACTGTTGTCCTGTTAACAATTTTGATTCTTATTATCTTAATATTGTAAATATTCATAGTAAGCTTAGGCAATATTGTTACATCATGCCAAGAAAAAGAAAGAGAGAGAGAGAGAGAGAGAGAGAGGGGGGTGAAAGAAGAGAATGAGATGATGTATATAACGTAGATGTAGGGGAGGATAACCTTTAAGTAATAATGCCAGAGAAGCCATGGTTTGGAGGAAATATTGGCACAGGTTTTAGGCCCTGAGGTGAAGTCTGTCGCAGAGACAGAGAGCAAGGTTGACACAAATCTCAGCTTTTGCAAACCAAACGCTGGCCAAAATCAAAGGCAGTTACTTTTTTACAATGGAGATCAAGTTTACAAATTGCATGGCTGGGCTAATCGGACTTTTCCGATGGAACAGTAGCCAGACGGTGCTAGTCGTGGAAATAGACAACTGCCGCAACACAGTTTTTACCATTCACCATTCCGAATTGGACCCACCCACTATGTAATGAAGGATGAACGTGTCCCTGAGACTTCCTTCCTTTTCAGTCTCTGTAGTCACCTTTCTGGGCACCTGTGGCCTCGGTGAGGTCATCAAGGTGAAACTGGAGTCATTAAGACCAGAGACCCTTCTGGGCAGGAATTCAGACACACTGAAACACACCCATGCAAGCACAAAAAGCCTGTTAAACACGCATATTGTTTTCCTGAAGTATAATGGAAATTGTTGTTTGTCTGAGAAACTTGAGACATACATCGGGATCTGTGTCCGACATTCACTGACAGCGAATTTACCAACTCTATTTACTGCTAATTATTGGATTGTTATTTGTAATTCCAAAAATCTGTTTTTCTCAGAGGCTATCACCCATCTGAAGTTAGAAGCGTCTGTAATGAAGTGTTGAGAATGTATATCACCCAGAGAAGCTTCTGTAATGAAGTGTTGAGAATGTATATCACCCCGAGAAGATTCTGTAATGAAGTGTTGAGAATGTATATCACCCCGAGAAGATTCTGAAATGAAGTGTTGAGAATGTATATCACCCAGAGAAGATTCTGTAATGAAGTGTTGAGAATGTATATCACCCAGAGAAGCTTCTGAAATGAAGTGTTGAGAATGTATATCACCCAGAGAAGCTTCTGAAATGAAGTGTTGAGAATGTATATCACCCGAGAAGATTCTGAAATGAAGTGTTGAGAATGTATATCACCCGAGAAGATTCTGTAATGAAGTGTTGAGAATGTATATCACCCAGAGAAGCTTCTGAAATGAAGTGTTGAGAATGTATATCACCCAGAGAAGCTTCTGAAATGAAGTGTTGAGAATGTATATCACCCAGAGAAGCTTCTGAAATGAAGTGTTGAGAATGTATATCACCCCGAGAAGCTTCTGAAATGAAGTGTTGAGAATGTATATCACCCAGAGAAGCTTCTGAAATGAAGTGTTGAGAATGTATATCACCCAGAGAAGCTTCTGAAATGAAGTGTTGAGAATGTATATCACCCCGAGAAGCTTCTGAAATGAAGTGTTGAGAATGTATATCACCCAGAGAAGCTTCTGAAATGAAGTGTTGAGAATGTATATCACCCAGAGAAGCTTCTGAAATGAAGTGTTGAGAATGTATATCACCCAGAGAAGCTTCTGAAATGAAGTGTTGAGAATGTATATCACCCCGAGAAGCTTCTGAAATGAAGTGTTGAGAATGTATATCACCCCGAGAAGCTTCTGAAATGAAGTGTTGAGAATGTATATCACCCCGAGAAGCTTCTGAAATGAAGTGTTGAGAATGTATATCACCCAGAGAAGATTATGAATATTTCCCGTTAAATTTTGATAGACCGTAGATTAGAGAATGTGTTATTAAAACTTCTTGTGTGTCAGGACCCAGTTACGAACCTGGGTCTCCGGAGTGAGAAACAGTCACTTAACCAACTGAGCCACGAATAGTCAGCAGAACCCAGAAGATGAGGCAGACACAGCAGTACTTAAGACGGTGTATTTAATAAAGTAAAAAGGAGAAGTCCTTAAATACAAAAATGGCAAATCCAAAAGGTGGTAGGAATAGCACAAAAAGCCTCAAGAGACACTCAAAAACAAAAACAGAATTCCACAAGAGCATCCACCGGAATCGACAGGAAACCACAGAACACTAGGGCTGGGTGCTAACATACAAACACAGAGCACAGAACTGAGGGAAACTAAGGGTTTAAATCAGGGGTGTCAAAGTCAAATGGACGGAGGGCCAAATAAAAAATTTAGCTACAAGCCGAGGCGGACTGTTCGAATGTTCATTGAAAATTTTTTAAATGACGCATATAGTCTAGTGAACCTAATTGAACCTACTGAAAACCTAACAAATATATTCCAATATGATCAGATAAATAAAGCAATATTTTCTTATGGCTCTGTCAGTAATCTTTAATTTTCAACAGACACAAAAGACAAATTTCCTTTATATAAAAATCCCCATAACATGAACATTAAATGAAAGAAACCGGTATTCAAGGCACCATCAGTAGCCTATATTTTACCTATTTAGCAAAAGTGGGCTAAATTTACTATTCAAAGAAAAAAACAATAATAGCAATTTTCTATCATCCACTCAACTGAAATATTTTTAAAATATAATTGGATTGAAATACAATAAAATAAAGTGCAAAAATCTATTAATCAAAAACAACACTTTGTTTAAGGAGAAGTAACATGCAGTGAAAACAAATATTAAACTTGAACTTTAAACTTGAACTGAGTAAAAACTCTAAATATGTGATTGCACAGTAATGTTCACTTGTTTGAGGTTGAGGGTGATACTTGGTGGTGTCCCATCTTTTCCACAAGTTCATCAATGTTCGGTAAGTATTTGAGCTGAGGAAATCCTCAGAATTGAGTGGAGGTGTTCAGCAGTAAGTCGACTTCTGTGTGATGTTTTGTCCAGGTTCATCAAAGAAAAAAGTTGTTCACACAGGTATGTGCTGCCAAACATAGACAACGTTTGAGCAGCCTGGATGCGCAGCTGGGGCATTGTGTCGGGAGGAAACGGGCGAACTCCGCAGCACCCACTGCCGCATATTTTGCCCTCAGTGCATCATTGCATTGGAGGTCAATCAACTCCATTTGGAGGTTTGCAGGAGCTTTCCACGTCAACAGCAAATGGGTTACCGAGCAGTTCCAACCTGCTTTTTGTGCTTCAAAGTCAGCAAATCATGTCGAAAGTCAGCGGCAAGCATACCTATTTTATCAGCCAACTGTGCGCTCGGGAACGCACTGGTAGAGAGCTTCTCTCATGGTCTGGCAGCTGGGAAAGTGGCTCAAATTTTCTTTCCGCATCTGCGTTCCCACAGAGTCAGTTTGGTTTTAAATGCCTTCACTGTACTGTACATATCAGAGATGACATGATCCCGACCCTGCAGCTGCAAGTTCATTGCATTCAGATGACTCGTAATGTCACACAGAAAAGCCATTTCACACAGAAACATTTCGTCTCGGAGTTGTGTTGTGTCTTTCCCTTTGCTGTCCAAGAACAGACAAATCTCCTCACGAAGCTCGAAACATCTTTGAAGCACCTTTCCCTGGCTTAGCCATCGCACCTCTGTGTGATAAGGCAAATCACCATGCTCCGCTTCTAACTCCGTCAGAAATGCCTTGAACTGGCGGTGATTCAAACCTTTGGCTCTGATAAAGTTAACTGTGCGCGTGATGATGCTCATTACATGCTCCATTTTCAAGGCTTTACCGCACAACGCTTCCTGGTGTATGATACAATGATAAGCTGTCAGCTCACCTGTCGCGTTTTCCTCTTTGCATCTTTTCCCGTATCTTCGCCACCAGTCCGCTCCTGTGTCCACACATCGCAGGTGCTCCGTCGGTTGTCAAACCCACGAGTTTTTCCCAAGGCAGCTCCATCTCATTTACACATCTTGACACCTCTTTCATACAAATCATGCCCCGTAGTTGTGCCATGCATAGGACGTAAAGCCAAAAACTCTCTGTCACGCTTAGGTTGGAGTCCACTCCGCGGATGAAAATTGGACAACTGGCAATGTCAGAAATGTCGGTGCTCTCATCCACAGCCAAGGAATATGCAATGAAATCTTTCCCTTTTCACAAGCTGCTCTTTTAGATTGATGGACAACTGGTCTACTCTCTCGGCAATGGTGTTTCTGCTCAGACTCACATTTAAAAAGAGTTGCCTTTTTCTGGGCAAACTTCGGGCTACAAACTTTAATCATGCAGTTTTTGATGAAATCCCCCTCCCGTAAATGGCCGGGCTGATTTAGCGATCTCTTCTGCCAAAATAAAAACTGGCCTTGACAGCAGCCTGGCCTTGTGATTTGGCTTTTTTGAACAGAGCCTGTCGAGATTTGAGGCCTCTTTTAATTCCTCTGCTTTTGTAGCCTTTGTTCCATGTCCATATTCTTGTTTTTGTCCGCGTGTTTCGTTTCATAATGTCGTCTCAGATTATACTTTCAGTACCGCCACACTTTCTCCACACAGAAGACACACAGGTTTTCCAGCTACCTCCGTGAACATATACTCCGACTCCCACCTTGTTTGAAACCCCGGTTCTCAGTGTCCACCTTCCGTTTTGCCATTTTTGATGGGTATCTGAAAGCACTTTTACTGTGATGCTGACGACTGCTGGTGCCAATAAATATTGAAATGAAGCAGCCTACTGCTCGGTGCGTCACCGTTGCATTGTGGGAAATGTAGTATTGGTGCGTGTAAAAGATCTGCGGGCTGCCGGCTTGCTGCGGTCTGCGGGCTGGTTCTAATAATAAATCAAGATCATCCCAGGGGCCGTAAAAAAACCTTTCGCGGGCCGGATGTGGCCCGCGGGCCTTGACTCTGACATATGTGCTAAATACAATCAGGAGAAACGAGGTACAGGGTGCAAATAATAATGGGGAACAAGGGAAAAACATAAGGTCAAAAAGCACAATGGGGGCATCTAGTGACCAAAACCCGAACAACCCTGGCCAAATCCTGACATTGTGACTATCAAATCCGGATCCGGGAGCGTAATCATAGCCTCAAACTAATTAGCATAACGCAGCGGACATAAATCTTTCCTAGAAAATCTTCCGGTTCATGAAAATCACAAATGAAATATATTGAGACACAGCTTAGCCTTTTGTTAATCACACTGTCATCTCAGATGTTCTAAATATGCTTTACAGCCAACGCTAGACAAGCATTTGTGTAAGTTTATCATGGCATAATGACATTAGGCTCTGCTACCAGCAGGCAACATTTTCACGAATATAAGAAAAGCAAATCAAATTAAATCATTTACCTTTGAAGAACTTCGATGTTTTCACTCAGGTGACTCCCAGTTAGATAGCAAATGTTCCTTTTTTTCGAAAAATATTATTTTTGTAGGAGAAATAGCTCCGTTTGTTCTTCACGTTTGGCTGAGAAATCGACCGGAAATTGAAGTCACTACAACGCCTAACTTTTTTCCAAATTAGCTCCATAATATTGACAGAAACATGGCAAACATTGTTTAGAATCAATCCTCAAGGTATTTTTCACATCTATTCGATAAAATATTCATCAGACAATTCGCTTCTCATAAGAAGCGATTGTAAAAATGGCTACTTGTGTAATTTAACCTCTTACATCTATGGGGCGCTATTTCATTTTTGGATGAAAAACGTTCCCGTTTTAAACAAGATATTTTGTCACAAAAAGATGCTCGACTATGCATATAATTGATAGCTTTCGAAAGAAAACACTCTGACGTGTCCAGAACTACCAAGATATTCTCTGTGCGTGTGCCCTAGAACGTGAGCTTCAGGCAAAACCAAGATGAGATGGCATCCAGGAAATGAGCAGGATTTTTGAGGCCTTGCTTTCCATTGTCTCCTTATATGGCTGTGAATGCGAGAGGAATGAGCCTGCCCTTTCTGTCGCTTTCCCCAAGGTGTCTGCAGCATTGTGACGTATTTGTAGGCAGATCATTGGAAGATTGCCCATAAGAGACTACATTTACCAGGGTGTCCGCCTGTGTGTCCTGCGCCGAAATTGGTGCGCAAAAGTCACCTGCCAGTATTTTTCCATGGGATACAGAGAGGAAAGCAAGCTTCCACGAACTGCATATCAATGAAGAGATATGTGAAAAAACACCTTGTGGATTGATTCCAAACAACGCTTGCCATGTTTCGGTCGATATTATGTAGTTAATCCGGAAAAGTTTTACGTTGTAGGTGACTGAATTTTCGGTTCGTTTCGGTAGCCAGACGCAATGTAGAAAACGGAACGATTTCTCCTACACACAGACGCTTTCAGGAAAAACTGCGCATTTGGTATGTAACTGAGAGTCTCCTCATTGAAAACATCAGAAGCTCTTCAAAGGTAAATGATTTTATTTATTTGGTTATCTGGTTTTTGTGAAAATGTTGCGTGCTAAATGCTTCTCAAAATGCTATGCTAGCTTTGCATACTCTTACACAAATTAGTCAATTTCTATGGTTCAAAAGCATATTTTGAAAATCTGAGATGACAGTGTTGTTAAGAAAAGGCTAAGCTTGAGAGCAGACGCATTATTTTCATTTTATTTGCGATTTTCAGAAATCGTTAACGTTGCGTTATGCTAATGAGCCTGAGGCTTTAGTCACAAACCCGGATCCAGTATGGGGAGTTTCAAGAAGTTAAGCAAGATTTTCTGCGGGAGCCATCATGTGACCACTTGCTCAATGTGGTCCCTCACGGCTATTCTTCAACATAAATGCGTAAAAAGACGTCACAATGCTGTAGACACCTTGGGGAATACGTAGAAAACGTAAGCTCATTCGTAGCCCATCCACAGCCATATAAGGAGTCATTGGCATGAATCGGTTTCAAAAAATGACTAGTCGGTTCGGAATCGGTTTCAAAAAATGCATAGTCGAGCATCTTTTCGTGACAAAATATCTTGTTTAAAACGGGAACGTTTTTTTCCAAAATGAAAATAACGCCCCTAGGAGTCGCAACAGGTTTTAACGAGAGAGATTACACCCAGATGGAGGCTACAGGATTACAGATCATTCCATCTCTCCAACTCCTCCTTTTGTCTCCTTCGCACTCTCCTCCTTTTGTCTCCTCCGCACTCTCCTCCTTTTCTCTCCTTCGCACTCTCCTCCTTTTCTCTCCTTCGCACTCTCCTCCTTTTGTCTCCTCCGCACTCTCCTCCTTTTCTCTCCTTCGCACTCTCCTCCTTTTCTCTCCTTCGCACTCTCCTCCTTCTCCTTCTCCCTCCATCTCGGCATCTGTTCTCCGTGTTATTTCAGTGTGTGTGTGTGTGTGTGTGTGTGTGTGGGTGTGTGTCAGTCTGTTTTGTGTGTGTGTGTTAGTGTGTGTCAGTCCATTTGTGTGTGTGTGTCAGTCCGTCTTGTGTGTGTGTGTGTGTGTGTGTGTGTGTGTGTGTGTGTGTGTGTGTGTGTGTGTGCGTGTGTGTGTGTGTGTGTGTGTGTGTGTGTGTGTGTGTGCGGTGATGGTGGCACCGCTTGTGTAATTGTGTCTGGAACTTCAGAAGGATGATAGCTGCATTTAGGGGAAAACGACCAATAGTGGGAATGTACACACACACCACAGACACACACACAGGCACAATCACACACACACACACGCACGCACGCGCACGCACGCACACACACACGCACACGCACACACAATCACACATACACACACACACACACACACACACACACACACACACACACACACACACACACACACACACACACACACACACACACACACACACACACACACACACACACACACACACACACACACAGGCACAATCACACATGTACACTGACAGGTACACTTGCACGTTTACACACACACACATACACACACATGAACATGCACACACACACACATACACACACACACACACACACACATGAACATGTACACACACACACATACACACACATACACACACACACACACACACACACACACATACACACACATGAACATGTACACACACACACACACACACACACATATACTGTAGACCCAAAGCTAATGTTGGGGCAATAGGAATTATGCTAATATCTCACCAGAGAGAAAAATAAAAATGTGTTTCACCAGAACAAGAGCATATAAAAGACTTCTCATTTTGACAACTTAATTACTTCCAGACAGGAAATAGCTTACATCTGTCAGATTACTGAGAACAAAGAAGAAGTGATTGGAGAGTAGAAAGAGTGATAGATTGTTTGAAGGCTTTGCAAAGATGGGCTGACAAAAAGTGAGGTGGATTCTATTAGTTGAAGAAATTCAATGAAGACAATAACTGAAGAAAAGAAAGAGAGAGAGAGGGAAAGAGAGAATGAGGGAAAAAAGAGAGAGAGAGAGAAAAGAGAGACAGTGAGGGAAAAAGAATGAGTGATGGAAAAAGAGAGAGAAAGAAAGAGAGAGAGAGGGAGGGAGGGACAAAGTTACGGCTGTTTTGTGGTAATTGATGGCTTTACTCTCATCTCCTATTACAAAGAAGAGAGGCTCCTCCCCTTTCTGGTCTAATACAGAAAAGAGAGGCTCCTCCCCTTTCTGGGCAATACAGGGAAGAGAGGATCTCCCCTCTGGGCAATGCAGGGAAGAGAGGCTCCTCCCCTTTCTGGTCTAATACAGGGAAGAGAGGATCCTCCACTCTCTGGGCAATACAGGAAGAGGATCCTCCCTTTCTGGTCGAATACAGGGAAGAGAGGATCATCCCTCTCTAGTCTAATACAGGAAAGAGATGATCCTCCCTTTCTGGGCAAATACAGGGAAGAGAGGATCCTCCCCTCTGGGCAAATACAGGGAAGAGATGATCCTCCCCTCTCTGGGCAAATACAGGGAAGAGAGGATCCTCCTCTGGTCTAATACAGAAAAGAGATGATCCTCCTTTCTGGTCTAATACAGGGAAGAGGATCCTCCCCTTCTCTGGTCTAATACAGGGAAGAGAGGATCCTCCCCTTTCTGGTCTAATACAGGGAAGAGAGGATCCTCCTCTCTGGTCTAATACAGGGAAGAGAGGATCCTCCCCTCTCTGGTCAAATACAGGGAAGAGATGATCCTCCCCTTTCTGTTCGAATACAGGGAAGAGAGGATCCTCCCTTTCTGGTCTAATACAGGGAAGAGAGGATCCTCCTCTCTGGTCTAATACAGGGAAGAGCGGATGCTCCCCTCTCTGGTCTAATACAGGGAAGAGATGATCCTCCCTTTCTGGTCAAATACAGGGAAGAGATCATCCTCCCCTCTCTGGTCTAATACAGAAAAGAGAGGATCCTCCTCTCTGGTCTAATACAGGGAAGAGAGGATCCTCCCCTCTCTGGTCTAATACAGGGAAGAGAGGATCCTCCCTTTCTGGTCAAATACAGGGAAGAGATGATCCTCCCTTCTGGTCTAATACAGGGAAGAGAGAGATCTCCTCCCCTTCTGGTCTAATACAGGGAAGAGAGGCTCCTCCCTTTCTGGTCTAATACAGAAAAGAGAGGCTCCTCCTTCTCTAGTCTAATACAGGAAGAGAGGATCCTCCTCTCTGGTCTAATACAGCAGGGAAGAGAGGATCCTCCTCTCTGGGCAAATACAGGGAAGAGATGATCCTCCCCTCTCTGGTCTAATACAGGGAAGAGAGGATCCTCCCCTTTCTGGTCTAATGCTCCCCCTGGGCACAGAAAAGACAGGCTCCTCCCCTTTCTGGTCTAATACAGGAAAGAGAGGCTCCTCCCCTCTCTGGTCTAATACAGAAAAGAGAGGCTCCTCCTTCTCTAGTCTAATACAGGGAAGAGAGGCTCCTCCCCCTCTCTGGTCTAATACAGAAAAGAGAGGCTCCTCTCCTTCTCTAGTCTAATACAGGGAAGAGAGGCTCCTCCTATACACTCATCTCCTCTCTGGTCTAATACAGAGAAGAGAGGCCCTCCTATACGCTCATCTCCTCTGGTCTAATACAGAGAAGAGAGGCTCCCTTCTCTAGTCTAATACAGGGAAGAGAGGATCCTCCCCTTTCTGGTCTAATACAGGAAAGAGGCTCCTCCCACTCATCTCTGGTCTAATACAGAAAAGAGAGGCTCCTCCCCTTCTCTGGTCGAATACAGGGAAGAGAGGCTCCTCCATCACCCATCTTCTCTGGGCAAATACAGGGAAGAGATGATCCTCCCTCTCTGGTCTAATACAGGTAAGAGAGGCTCCTCCTATACACTCATCTCTGGTCTAATACAGAAAGACAGGCTCCTCCCCTTTCTGGTCTAATACAGGGAAGAGAGGCTCCTCCCCTCTCTGGTCTAATACAGAAAAGACAGGCTCCTCCTTCTCTAGTCTAATACAGGAAGAGAGGCTCCTCCCCTCTCTCTCTGGTCTAATAAAGAAAAGAGAGGCTCCTCCTATACACTCATCTCCTCTCTGTCTAATACAGAGAAGAGAGGCTCCTCCTATACACTCATCTCCTCTCTGGTCTAATACAGAGAAGAGAGGCTCCTCCCTTCTCTAGTCTAATACAGGGAAGAGAGGCTCCTCCTATACACTCATCTCCTCTCTGGTCTAATACAGAGAAGAGAGGCTCCTCCTATACGCTCATCTCCTCTCTGGTCTAATACAGAGAAGAGAGGCTCCTCCTATACGCTCATCTCCTCTGGTCTAATACAGGGAAGAGAGGCTCCTCCTATACGCTCATCTCCTCTCTGGTCTAATACAGAGAAGAGAGGCTCCTCCTATACGCTCATCTCCTCTGGTCTAATACAGAGAAGAGAGGGCTCCTCCTATACGCTCATCTCCTCTCTGGTCTAATACAGGGAAGAGAGGCTCCTCCTATACACTCATCTCCTCTCTGGTCTAATACAGAGAAGAGAGGCTCCTCCTATACACTCATCTCCTCTCTGGTCTAGTACAGAGAAGAGAGGCTCCTCCTATACACTCATCTCCTCTCTGGTCTAATACAGAGAAGAGAGTCTCCTCCTCGGTCTCTCCCCTGCGCCCCTCTCTTTCACCTCTCTCTCCTCTGCAGCTAGGATTAGGATGGGGCTTATTGAAACAATAGGGCAAACACCAGGCTTAAGTGGCCACAGCTAAACCAAATCAAACATTTTGCTGACAGCACACACAGTATAATCCTCCACTTTAATGTGCGTTTCACTCATTCTCCTTATTTTCCCCTCTCTATCTCTCCCTTTCTCATTGTGATAAATCCCTATTGTATTAGTTAATCGTGGCTTTGTTGGTAAAGTTGAACTGCTGGCGGCACTCTCTCCTACAGAGTGGGTGTAATTGGCCTTAAATGACCAGCAAATACTGTTAACGGGGACTAATGTTGGTACTAAAAGTTGTTCACTGCTAAATGCCCATTACTAGCTGTGTTGCTTTTGCTTGTGTTGCTCTGATACAGCAGTGTTGATCATTGGAAGATTAGTCATCACACCATAGAGAAACATTCATTTAATCAGGGCAAAATTAGACTGATTAATTTGCCTTGCGACTGAATACACAACAACAAGTGCAAGAGGAAGAGTGCTTCTTAAATAAGAGTGAAACACACACTTTAGTGGTGAGTTTTAAGAGCAGGGTACAGAGGAAAAGAGTGAATGAACATTAAGTTAGACAGTTGGAACACCCTATGGCCTTCCCGGTTGGCTTCTGGGGCTGAGTGGGTTGGTTACGCTGTGGTGCCTCTCTCTGGCTTGATGCTGTGTCCGACAGATCTCCACCACCTCCACCCCAGAGCAAACATAGTGCTGAGTGGGTTGGTTTCGCTGTGTTGCCTCTCTCTAGCTTGATGCTGGTGTCCGACAGAGCTCCACCACCTCCACCCCTGAGCAAACATAGTGCTGAGTGAGGGTAGGGTAGGGTAAGAAACAGTCTTGATATGTTTGTCAAAAGAGAGATCAGGGTCCAGAGTAACGCCGAGGTCCTTCACAGTTTTATTTGAGACGACTGTACAACCATTAAGATTAATTGTCAGATTCAACAGAAGATCTCTTTTTTCTTGGGACCTAGAACAAGCATCTCTGTTTTTCCGAGTTTAAAAGTAGAAAGTTTGCAGCCATCCACTTCCTTATGACTGAAACACAGGCTTCGAGCAAGGGCTATTTGTGGCTTCACCATGTTTCAATGAAATGTACAGCTGTGTGTCATCCGCATAGCAGTGAAAGTTAACATTATGTTTTCGAATGACATCCCCAAGAGTTAAAATACACTGCTCACAGACTGATTCAACTTTGATGTAATGTCCATAAAAAGTCTAAATGAAGCTCAGTAGTGTGTGTGGCCTCCACGTGGCTGTATGACCTCCCTACAACGCCTGGGCATGCTCCTGATGAGGTGACGGATGGTCTCCTGAGGGATCTCCTCCCAGACCTGGACTAAAGCATCCGCAACTCCTGGACAGTCTGTGGTGCAAAGTGGCGTTGGTGGATGGAACGAGACATGATGTCCCAGATGTGCTCAATTGGATTCAGGTCTGGGAACAGGTGGGCCAGTCCATAGCATCAATGCCTTCCTCTTGCAGGAACTGCTGACACACTCCAGCCACATGAGGTCTAGCATGGTCTTGCATTAGGAGGAACCCAGGGCCAACCGCACCAGCATATGGTCTCACAAGGGGTCTGAGGATCTCATCTCGGTGCCTAATGGCAGTCAGGCTACCTCTGGCAAGCTGTGCGCCCCCAAAGAAATGCCACCCCACACCATGACTGACCCACCGCCAAACCGGTCATGCTGGAGGATGTTGCAGGCAGCAGAACGTTCTCACGGCGTCTCCAGACTCTGTCACGTTTGTCACGTGCTCAGTGTGAACCTGCTTTCATCTGTGAAGTGCACAGGGCGCCAGTGGCGAATTTGACAATCTTGGTGTTCTCTGGCAAATGCCAAAACGTCCTGCACGGTGCTGTAAGCACAACCCCCATCTGTGGACGTCGGGCCTCATACCACCCTCATGGAGTCTGTTTCTGACCGTTTGAGCAGACACATGCACATTTGTGGCCTGCTGGAGGTCATTTTGCAGGGCTCTGGCAGTGTTCCTCATGCTCCTCCTTGCACAAAGGCGGAGGTAGCGGTCCTGCTGCTGGGTTGTTGCCCTCCTACGGCCTCCTCCACGTCTTTGATGTACTGACCTGTCTCCTGGTAGCGCCTCCTTCTTGCCACAGCTCACATTGATGTGCTATCCTGGATGAGCTGCACTACCTGAGCCACTTGTGTGGGTTGTAGACTCCGTCTCATGCTACCACTAGAGTGAAAGCACCGCCAGCATTCAAAGTGACCAAAACATCTGCCAGGAAGCATAGGAACTGAGAAGTGGTCTGTGGTTACCACCTGCAGAACCACTCCTTTATTAGGGGTGTCTTGCTAATTGCCTATAATTCCGACCTGTTGTCTATTCCATTTGACACCTTCACAAGCGCAGTCTCGGTGCTATGACGGGGTCTAAAACCAGACTGAAGCACTTTGTATACATTGTTTGTCTTCAGGAAGGCAAGTGAGTTGCTGCGCAACAGCCTTTTCATTTTTTTGAGAGGAATGGGAGATTCGATATAGGCTGATAGTTTTTTATATTTTCTACGTCAAGGTTTGGCTTTTTCAAGTTTTACCGGTGCACACAAAGAGCTGTTTATTATGTTCAAAATAGGAGGGCCAAGCACAGGAAACAGCTCTTTCAGTAGTTTAGTTGGAATACGGTCCAGTATGCAGCTTGATGGATTAGAGGCCATTTTCATCATTGTGTCAAGATATAGTACTAAAACACTTGAGTGTCTCTCTTGATCCTAGGTCCTGGCAGAGTTGTGCAGACTCAGGACAACTGAGCTTTGGAGGAATACAGAGATTTAAAGAGGAGTCTGTAATGTGCTTTCTAATGATCTTTTCCTCAAAGAAGATAATGAATTTATTACTGCTGAAGTGAAAGCCATCCTCTCTTGGGGAATGCAGCTTTTTAGTTAGCTTTGCGACAGTATCAAAAATAAATTTCCAATTGTTCTTATTTTCTTCAATTAAGTTAAAAAAAGGTGGATCGAGCAGCAGGAGGGCTCTTCGATACTGCATGGTACTGTCTTTCCATACTATTCGGCAGATTTCCAGTTTGGTGTGGCGCCATTTCCGTTCCAATTTTCTGGAAGCTTGCTTCAAAGCTCTGGTATTTTCTGTATACCAGGGAGCTAGTTTCTATTGACAAATGTTTTTAGCTTTTAGGGTGCAACTGCATCTAGGGTATTGCACAAGGTTAGACTGAGTTCCTCAGTTAGTTGGTAACTGATTTTTGTCCTCTGACGTCCTTGGGTAGGCAGAGGAGTCTGGAAGGGCTTCAAGGATTCTTTGGGTTGTCTGAGAATTTATAGCTCGACTTTTGAAGCTCCTTGGTTGGGGTCTGAGCAGAGTATTTGTTGCAATTGCAAACGTAATAAAATGGTGGTGCGATAGTCCAGAATTATGAGGAAAAACATTAAGATCAACAATATTTATTCCATGGGACAAAACTAGGTCCAGAGTATGACTGTGGCAGTGAGTAAGTCTGGAGACATGTTGGACAAAACCCACCGAGTCAATGATGGCTCCGAAAGCCTTTTGGAGTGGGTCTGTGGACTTTTCCATGTGAATATTAAAAAGTAAAAACAGTAAAAACAGTAAAAAAAAGTTGTCAGGTAGAAAAGTAAGGTTAGCAATAAAACAAACAGCAGCACGTAAACAAGTCTGCAAATCAAGTCTCTAACCTATCCAACCTTATCATATCCTACCCTGTCATATTATATCCTACCCTATCCTACCCTACCCTATCCTATCCTACCCTACCCTATCCTATCCAACCTTATCATATCATACCCACCCTACCCTATCATATTACCTATCCAACCTTATCATATCCTACCCACCCTACCCTATCATATTACCTATCCAACCTTATCACATCCTACCCACCCTACCCTATCATATCCTACCCACCCTACCCTATCATATCCTACCCACCCTACCCTATCATATTACCTATCCAACCTTATCATATCCTACCCACCCTACCCTATCATATTACCTATCCAACCTTATCACATCCTACCCACCCTACCCTATCATATTCTACCCTACCCTATCCTATCATATCCTACCCACCCTAACCCTATCATATCCTATCCAACCTTATCATATCCTACCCACCCTACCCTATCATATTACCTATCCAACCTTATCACATCCTACCCACCCTACCCTATCATATTACCTATCCAACCTTATCACATTCTACCCACCCTACCCTATCATATCCTACCCACCCTACCCTATCATATCCTACCCATCCTACCCTATCATATTACCTATCCAACCTTATCATATCCTACCCACCCCTATCATATCCTATCCCTATCATATTACCTATCCAACCTTATCCCCTACCCTATATCATATTACCTATCCAACCTTATCACATCCTACCCACCCTACCCTATCATATTACCTATCCAACCTTATCATATCCTACCCACCCTACCCTATCATATTACCATCCAACCTACCCTATCATACCCTATCATATTACCTATCCAACCTTATCACATCCTACCCACCCTACCCTATCATATTCTACCCTACCCTATCCTATCATATCCTACCCACCCTATATCATATCCTAACCAACCTTATCATATCTACCCACCCTACCCTATCATATTACCTATCCAACCTTATCACATCCTACCCTACCCTATCATATTACCTATCCAACCTTATCACATCCTACCCACCCTACCCTATCATATTACCTACCCTACCCTATCACATCCTACCCACCCCCTACCCTATCCCTATCCAACCTTATCATATCCTACCCACCCTACCCTATCATATCCTACCCACCCTACCCTATCATATTACCTATCCAACCTTATCATATCCTACCCACCCTACCTTATCACATCCTACCCACCCTACCCTATCATATTACCTATCCAACCTTATCACATCCTACCCACCCTACCCTATCATATTACCTATCCAACCTTATCATATCCTAATACCTATCATATTAACTACGCCTTATCACATCCTACCCTACCCTATCATATTACCTATCCAACCTTATCACATTCTACCCTACCCTATCATATTACCTATCCAACCTATCACATCCTACCCACCCTACCCTATCATATTACCTATCCAACCTTATCATATAATATCCACCCTACCCTATCATATTACCTATCCAAACTTATCACATCCTACCTACCCTACCCTATCATATTACCTACCCTACCATATCATATCCTACCCTATCATATTATATCCCACCCTATCCAACCTTATCACATCCTACCCACCCTACCCTATCATATTACCTATCCAACCTTATCATATCCTACCCTACCCTATCATATTACCTATCCAACCTTTATCACATCCTACCCACCCTACCCTATCATATGCTATCATATTACCTATCCAACCTTATCACATCCCCCACCCTACCCTATCATATTACCTATCATATTACCTATCCAACCTTATCACATCCTACCCACTACCCTATCATATTACCTATCATATTACCTATCCAACCTTATCATATCCTAACCAAACATATCATATCCTACCCACCTACCCTATCATAATACCTATCCAACCTTATCATATCCTACCCACCCTACCCTATCATATCCTACCCTAACCTATCATATTACCTATCCAACCTTATCACATCCTACCCACCCTACCCTATCATATCCTACCCTACCCTATCATATCCTACCCACCCTACCCTATCATATTACCTATCCAACCTTATCACATCCTACCCACCCTCCCTATCATATTACCTATCCAACCTTATCATATCCTACCCACCCTACCCTATCATATTACCTATCCAACCTTATCACATCCTACCCACCCTACCCTATCATATTACTATCCAACCTTATCGCATCCTACCCACCCTACCCTATCATATTACCTATCCAACCTTATCATATCCTACCCACCCTACCCTATCATATTACCTATCCAACCTTATCACATCCTACCATATCATATTACCTATCCAACTTATCATATCCTACCCACCTACCCTATCATATCCTACCCACCCTACCCTATCATATTACCTATCCAACCTTATCATATCCTACCCACCCTACCTTATCACATCCTACCCACCCTACCCTATCATATTACCTATCCAACCTTATCACATCCTACACTACCCTATCATATTACCTATCCAACCTTATCATATCCTACCCACCCTACCCTATCATATTAACTACGCCAACCCTATCACATCCTACCCTACCCTATCATATTACCTAATCCAACCTTATCACATTCTACCCACCCTACCCTATCATATTACCTATCCAACCTTATCACATCCTACCCACTCCTACCCTATCATATTACCTATCCAACCTTATCATATCCTACCCACCCTACCCTATCATATTACCTATCCAAACTTATCACATCCTATCCTACCCATATTACCTACCCTACCATATCATATCCTACCCTGTCATATTATATCCTACCCTATCCAACCTTATCACATCCTACCCACCCTACCCTATCATATTACCTATCCAACCTTATCATATCCTACCCACCCTACCCTATCATATTACCTATCCAAACCTTATCACATCCTACCCACCCTACCCTATCATATTACCTATCATATTACCTATCCAACCTTATCACATCCTACCCACCCTACCTCCTATCATATTACCTATCCAACCTTATCATATCCTACCCACCCTACCCTATCATATTAACTACGCCAACCTTATCACATCCTACCCACCCTACCCTATCATATTACCTATCCAACCTTATCACATTCTACCCACCCTACCCTATCATATTACCTATCCAACCTTATCACATCCTACCCATATCCTACCCTATCATATTACCTATCCAACCTTATCGATCCTACCCACCCTACCCTATCATATACCTATCCAACCTTATCACATCCTACCCACCCTACCCTATCATATTACCTATCCAACCTTATCACATCCTACCCACCTAATATCATATTCTACCCTATCATATCCTACCCACCCTATCATATCCTACCCTATCATATAACATCCTATATCCTACCCTACCCTATCCTATCCTATCCTACCCTATCATATAATATCCTACCCTATCCTACCCTACCCTATCATATTCTACCCTACCCTATCATATCCTACCCTACCCTATCATATCCTACCCACCCCTACCATATAATATCCCACCCTACCCTATCATATCCCACCCCACCCTATCATATCCTACCCTACCCTATCATATCCTACCCACCCTACCCTATCATATCCTACCCTACCCTATCATATCCTACCCTATAATATAATATCCTACCCTACCCTATCATATCCTACCCTATCATATCATATCCTACCTTATCATATCCTACCCACCCTACCCTATCATATTACCTACCCTACCCTATCATATCCTACCCAATCATATTATATCCTACCCCTATCCTACCCTACCCATCATATCCTACCCTACCCTATCATATCCTACCTCCCCATCATATCCTACCCTATCATATAAAATCCTACCCTATCCTACCCTACCCTGTCATATCCTACCCTACCCTATCATATCCTACTACTCTATCATATCCTACCCTACCCTATCATATCCTAACCCTATCATATCCTAACCAAACATATCTTATCCTACCCCACTTAACATATCATATCCTACCTACTCCTATCCTGGCCTACCCTACCCATTCCCATACTACCCACCATACCCTATCCCTGTCCTGTCCCCTACCCTATCCTTAACAACCCTACCCTACCCTACCCTATCCTACCTTATACTTATCCTACCTTATCCTATCCTACCCCACTTTATCACTACCCTTCCTACCCTATCCTATCTCAACCTACCTTATCTTACCTCCCTTATACCATCCTATCCTATCTACATATCCTAGCTCCTATCCTACCCTACCCTACCCTATCATATGCCATCCTAACCTACCCTACCCTACCCTACCCTACCCTATACTACCCTATTCTACCCACCATACCCTATCCCATCCTATCTTACCCTACCAATCCTATCCAATCTATCCTACCCTTTTCTACCATACACTACCCTACCATACCCTATCCTATACAACCCTACCCTATCCTACCTTGTACCATCCTAACTTACTCTATCCTACTCTACCCTATCCCCACCCTACCCTACCCTATAAAAACCCTTTCCTACCCTATCCTACCTTATACTATCCTACCTACCCTATCCTACCCTTACACTCACTACCCTTCCCTACCCTATCATACTCAACCCTTCCCTACCTTGTACCATCCTAACTTACTCTATCCTATCCTACCTTACCTTACCTTACCCTACCCTACCCTACCCTACCCTACCCTACCCTACCCTACCCTACCCTACCCTACCCTACCTTATACTATCCTACCTTATACTATCCTACCTACCCGATCCTTCCCACCCTCCCTACCCTACCCTATACTACCCAACCCTACTCCGACCATATCCTATCCTGCTCTATCCTACCCTATCATGTCCTACGGGGCTAACAAAATACAATGTACTCAGGCGGTTACAATGTTAGCTTGTGTGGTAAACAAACAAGGTGTCGGAATCCCCATAGACACATGGGTTATACAGGAGACTGCCTTCTCATCCGATAACAGCATCAGATAAGTAATAATATGCAGCAGGGGAGAGATGTCTTTACATTAACATGACAGAACAATAACACGCCCACACACACACACAGGTAAATACACACACACAACAACACACACACACACACACACACACACACAACACAACACACACAGGTAAACACACACACACGCACACACAACACACACACACACACACACAACACACACAGGTAAACACACACGCACACACAACACGCACAGTAAACACACACACACACACAGGTAAACACACACACATGCACACACGCACACACACAGGTATACACACACGCGCACACACACACAACACACACAGGTAAACACACACGCACACACACGCACGCACGCACGCACACACACACACACACACACACAGGTAAACACACACACATGCACACACGCACACACACACACACACACGCAAACAGGTAAACGCAAACACACACACACACACACACACACACACACACACACACACACACGGTAAACACACACACACGCACACGCAAACACACACACATACATTCACACACACACACACACACACACACACACACACACACACACACACACACACACACACACACACACACACACACACACGCCACGTGCCACACCAGTGGAGGCTGGAAACAGAGTAATGGGAATGAGATCAAACACATGGAAACCACATGTTTGATGTTTTTGATACCATTCCACTTGCCCCCACTCCAGCCATGACCACGAGCCCATCCTCCCAGTTAAGGTGCACACCCCCTGTGTCAGGCACACATCAAAGAGTAGCAAATATGTATAGACATGCAGGCATCAGGTACAAATGATCTGAAAAATATGAACGCAAAAGCAGACATGGTAACAGAAATGACACACATGGGACCAAGCCACTAAGGTGTATCTGTTAATTGAAGTGAATAATTAGGTCTTCATTAGCCAACAGTAATTAATACATACATACAGTATCAAACAGAGGAGTCTTAAAACAACATGTTTTCTTTCTGCAACTTGGGACACACTTTTAATGACTACAATCCAAAGTTTTCTCTTGAATTGGTGTCAGAGTGGAGCGTTTCATTGAAAGTAAAACTTTGGTTTATCTTAATAAAGAGAAGAGTACTTTCATTTTTTATTTGGAAGCTATCTCGCTCTGGCGTTTTCCTTCTCCTCTGGTGATTTAGCTTGGAGGAGATGCCTACCATGGAAGGGAAAAAAACAGACACTGTATGTAAATAATCTGTAGGAAAACTAGTTAGATGAGAGAGAAAGATGTAAAGATAGATGGAGGGAGAAGTGGAAAGATGGGAGGGAGGAGGAGGAGAGTGGAAAGGAGGGAGATGAGGAGGGGAGATGACAGGAGGACAGGAGGAGAGTGGAAAGGAGGACAGGGGACAGAGGTGGAGAGGAGAGGAGGAGATGAGAGGGAGGACAGGAGGGAGACAGGAGGAGGAGAGGGAGGGGATGACAGGAGGAGGAGACGTGGAGAGGGATGACAGGATGACAGGGAGGAGGAGACGTGGAGAGGAGAGGAGGAGATGAGGAGGAGGGGAGGAGGAGGAGAGAGGAGGGGAGGGATAGAGGGAGGACAGGAGGAGATGAGAGGGAGGACAGGAGGACAAGGAGGAGGTGGAGAGGAGAGGAGGAGATGAGAAGGAGGACAGGAGGAGGAGAGGTGGAGGGAGGAGGAGAGGAAGACAGGATGACAGGAGGAGGAGACGGGAAGACGGAGAGGAGATGAGGGGGGAGAGGAGAGGGATGACAGGGACAGGAGATGGAGAGGGAGGGAGGACAGGAGGACAGGGAGGAGGAGACGTGGAGGGGAGGGAGGAGAGGTGGAGGGAGACAGGGAGGACAGGAGGAGATGAGAGGGAGGACAGGGAGGAGGAGGGAGGGGAGGTGGGAGGAGATGAGATGGAGGACAGGATGACAGGAGGAGGAGAGGAGGAGAGGAGGACAGGTGGAGGAGATGAGAGGGAGGAATACAGAGTGGAAAATATATACAGAGATAAAAGTAAATGGGGGAAATATAATTCTGTTATGATAAGCAAATTAATTCACTTGCCAATGATAATTAGTCTGAAAGATGAAATGACAGATGGAGAGATATAGTGGGACATACATGTTCAGTGATTAGCTGCTAAAGACCTTGCTGTACTGTCAAATTTGTAAATTACATTTAACTATGACTGTTATGATCATAGTGCTACACCTTATGGCAGTTGTTGTAGTGTATTGCTGTCTTTAATCGAGTGTGTTCTACATTAACCCTAAGTGTATTTCAGCTCTGAACCTAAGAAGCCATTTCAGGGAAGGATCATGAAGGAAAAGTACAATGACACATTGGGGGTGGGTGGGGTGTGGGGGGTGGAGGTAGGGGGGAGGGGTGTTGAGAGAGAGATACAATCCGGGGAGAGAGGGATACATTGGGGGTAGGTGGTGGGTGGGGGTGGGGGAGGGGTGTTGAGAGAGAGATACAATCCGGGAGAGAGGGATACATTGGGGGTAGGTGGTGGGTGGGGGTGGGGGTAGTGGGGGGGGTGTTGAGAGAGATACATTGAGGGTGGGTGGGGGTAGGGGGAGGGGTGTTGAGAGAGAGATACAATACGGGAGAGAGGGATACATTGGGGGTAGGTGGTGGGTGGGGGGTGGGGGAGGGGTGTTGAGAGAGATACATTGAGGGTGGGTGGGGGGGTAGGGGGAGGGGTGTTGAGAGAGAGATACAATCCGGGAGAGAGGGATACATTGGGGGTAGGTGGTGGGTGGGGGGTGGGGGTAGTGGGGGGTGTTGAGAGAGATACATTGAGGGTGGGTGGGGGGGTAGGGGGAGGGGTGTTGAGAGAGATACATTGAGGGTGGGTGGGGGGTAGGGGGAGGGGTGTTGAGAGAGAGATACAATCCGGGAGAGAGGGATACATTGGGGGTAGGTGGTGGGTGGGGGTGGGGGTAGTGGGGGTGTT